>NC_143037.1:75322500-75482500 GCF_057628025.1 Oncorhynchus mykiss
GTGTGTGTGTGTGTGTGTGTGTTCCATCACTGTGACAGTGTGTGTGTGTGTGTGTGTGTGTTTGTGTGTGTGTGTGTGTTCCATCACTGTGACAGTGTGTGTGTGCGTTCCATCACTGTGACAGTGTGTGTGTGTGTGTGTGTGTGTGTGTGTGTTCCATCACTGTGTGTGTGTGTGTGTGTGTGTGTGGTTGGGGGCAGGTGAGGTTATGACAGTAAATACACACACACACACACACACACACACACACACACCCTCAGAGGGCTGAAGCGACAGTAAGGGCTGTGCCACCACTTCTCTCTCCAGACTAGCATTTTTTATTTTATTTTTTATTTCACCTTTATTTAACCAGGTAGGCAAGTTGAGAACAAGTTCTCATTTACAATTGCGACCTGGCCAAGATAAAGCAAAGCAGTTCGACAGATACAACAACACAGAGTTACACATGGAGTAAAACAAACATACAGTCAATAATAAAGTATAAACAAGTCTATATACAATGTGAGCAAATGAGGTGAGAAGGGAGGTAAAGGCAAAAAAGGCCTTGGTGGCAAGGTAAATACAATATAGCAAGTAAAACACTGGAATGGTAGTTTTGCAATGGAAGAATGTGCAAAGTAGAAATAAAAATAATGGGGTGCAAAGGAGCAAAATAAATAAATAAATTAAATACAGTTGGGAAAGAGGTAGTTGATAGGGCTAAATTATAGGTGGGCTATGTACAGGTGCAGTAATCTGTGAGCTGCTCTGACAGTTGGTGCTTAAAGCTAGTGAGGGAGATAAGTGTTTCCAGTTTCAGAGATTTTTGTAGTTCGTTCCAGTCATTGGCAGCAGAGAACTGGAAAGAGAGGCGGCCAAAGAAAGAATTGGTTTTGGGGGTGACTAGAGAGATATACCTGCTGGAGCGTGTGCTACAGGTGGGAGATGCTATGGTGACCAGCGAGCTGAGATAAGGGGGGACTTTACCTAGCAGGGTCTTGTAGATGACATGGAGCCAGTGGGTTTGGCGACGAGTATGAAGCGAGGGCCAGCCAACGAGA
Source organism: Oncorhynchus mykiss (assembly GCF_057628025.1). Classification (NCBI taxonomy): domain Eukaryota; kingdom Metazoa; phylum Chordata; class Actinopteri; order Salmoniformes; family Salmonidae; genus Oncorhynchus; species Oncorhynchus mykiss. The sequence goes on from NC_143037.1 coordinate 75,323,541, forward strand.
GCGTACAGGTCGCAATGGTGGGTAGTATATGGGGCTTTGGTGACAAAACGGATTGCACTGTGATAGACTGCATCCAATTTGTTGAGTAGGGTATTGGAGGCTATTTTGTAAATTACATCGCCAAAGTCGAGGATTGGTAGGATGGTCAGTTTTACAAGGGTATGTTTGGCAGCATGAGTGAAGGATGCTTTGTTGCGAAATAGGAAGCCAATTCTAGATTTAACTTTGGATTGGAGATGTTTGATATGGGTCTGGAAGGAGAGTTTACAGTCTAACCAGACACCTAAGTATTTGTAGTTGTCCACGTATTCTAAGTCAGAGCCGTCCAGAGTAGTGATGTTGGACAGGCGGGTAGGTGCAGGTAGCGATCGGTTGAAGAGCATGCATTTAGTTTTACTTGTATTTAAGAGCAATTGGAGGCCACGGAAGGAGAGTTGTATGGCATTGAAGCTTGCCTGGAGGGTTGTTAACACAGTGTCCAAAGAAGGGCCGGAAGTATACAGAATGGTGTCGTCTGCGTAGAGGTGGATCAGAGACTCACCAGCAGCAAGAGTGACCTCATTGATGTATACAGAGAAGAGAGTCGGTCCAAGAATTGAACCCTGTGGCACCCCCATAGAGACTGCCAGAGGTCCGGACAACAGACCCTCCGATTTGACACACTGAACTCTATCAGAGAAGTAGTTGGTGAACCAGGCGAGGCAATCATTTGAGAAACCAAGGCTGTTGAGTCTGCCGATGAGGATGTGGTGATTGACAGAGTCGAAAGCATTGGCCAGATCAATGAATACGGCTGCACAGTAATGTTTCTTATCGATGGCGGTTAAGATATCGTTTAGGACCTTGAGCGTGGCTGAGGTGCACCCATGACCAGCTCTGAAACCAGATTGCATAGCAGAGAAGGTATGGTGAGATTCAAAATGGTCGGTAATCTGTTTGTTGACTTGGCTTTCGAAGACCTTAGAAAGGCATGGTAGGATAGATATAGGTCTGTAGCAGTTTGGGTCAAGAGTGTCCCCCCCTTTGAAGAGGGGGATGACCGCAGCTGCTTTCCAATCTTTGGGAATCTCAGACGACACGAAAGAGAGGTTGAACAGGCTAGTAATAGGGGTGGCAACAATTTCGGCAGATAATTTTAGAAAGAAAGGGTCCAGATTGTCTAGCCCGGCTGATTTGTAGGGGTCCAGATTTTGCAGCTCTTTCAGAACATCAGCTGAATGGATTTGGGAGAAGGAGAAATGGGGAAGGCTTGGGCGAGTTGCTGTTGGGGGTGCAGTGCTGTTGACAGGGGTAGGAGTAGCCAGGTGGAAAGCATGGCCAGCAGTAGAAAAATGCTTATTGAAATTTTCAATTATGGTGGATTTATCAGTGGTGACAGTGTTTCCTATCTTCAGTGCAGTGGGCAGCTGGGAGGAGGTGTTCTTATTCTCCATGGACTTTACAGTGTCCCAGAACTTTTTTGAGTTAGTGTTGCAAGAAGCAAATTTCTGCTTGAAAAAGCTTTACAAGCATTACAACACCATGTTTCATGACAGCTACTCCCCTTAGACTAGCATTACAACACCATGTTTCATGACAGCTACTCCCCTTAGACTAGCATTACAACACCATGTTTCATGACAGCTACTCCCATTAGACTAGCATTACAACACCATGTTTCATGACAGCTACTCCCCTTAGACTAGCATTACAACACCATGTTTCATGACAGCTACTCCCCTTAGACTAGCATTACAACACCATGTTCCATGACAGCTACTCCCCTTAGACTAGCATTACAACACCATGTTTCATGACAGCTACTCCCCTTAGACTAGCATTACAACACCATGTTCCATGACAGCTACTCCCCTTAGACTAGCATTACAACACGTTTCTGTCATGTACTGTCATGTTGTGTCTTGTCTCTGTCCTTTCCCTTCACCCTGTCTCCCTCTGCTGGTCGTTGTTAGGTTACCTTTTCTCCCCCTCTTTCCCCCAGCTGTGCCTTGTCTCCTCCTAACCACCTCGTCACCCCTTTTCCCACCTGTTCCCTTTTTCCCTCTGATTAGGTCCCTATATCTCTCTCTGTTTCTGCTCCTGTCTTTGTCGGATTCTTGTTTGTTGTGTTTCATGCCTGAACCAGACTGTCGTCATGTTTGCTGTAACCTTGTCTTGTCCTGTCGGAATCTGCCGGTCCGTCTGAGCCTACCTATGTTTGGTAATTAAAGAAGCTCTGTTTAAGTTAATTCGCTTTTGGGTCCTCATTCACGCACCGTAACAGAAGAATCCGACCAAGAATGGACCCAGCGACTTCGGACCCTCTCCACTCAGCCGTCGGGATCCAGGGAGCGATGCTAGGCAGACACGAGCAGGAAGTGTCTGCTGCTCGACATGCCGTTGAGACCCTGGCCACCCAAGTCTCCAACCTCACAGAACAGGTTCACCATCTCCGCCTCGATCCACCGGCCACTTCCAGGGCTTTTGAATCTCCGGAGCCCAGAATCAATAACCCGCCGTGTTACTCTGGGGAGCCCACTGAATGCCGCTCGTTCCTCACCCAGTGTGATATTGTGTTTTCTCTCCAGCCCAACACTTACTCCAGGAGCACTGCTCGTGTCGCCTACGTCATATCTCTCCTTATTGGACGGGCTCGTGAGTGGGGCACGGCAATCTGGGAGGCAAGGGCTGAGTGTACTAACCAGTATCAGGACTTTAAGGAGGAGATGATACGGGTTTTTGATCGATCTGTTTTTGGGGAGGAGGCTTCCAGGGCCCTGTCTTCCCTATGTCAAGGTAATCGATCCATAACAGACTACTCTATTGAGTTTCGCACTCTTGCTGCCTCCAGTGGCTGGAACGAGCCGGCTTTGCTCGCTCGTTTTCTGGAGGGTCTCCGCGCAGAGGTAAAGGATGAGATTCTCTCCCGGGAGGTTCCTTCCAGCGTGGATTCCTTGATTGAACTCGCTATTCGCATTGAGCGACGGGTTGATCTTCGTCACCGAGCTCGTGGAAAGGAGCTCGCGTTCTCCATTGCCCCCCTCTCCGCATCACTACCATCTTCCTCTGCCGGCTCGGGTGCTGAGCCCATGCAGCTGGGAGGTATCCGCATCTCGACTAAGGAGAGGGAACGGAGAATCACCAACCGCCTCTGTCTCTATTGCGGTTCCGCTCATGTCCAGTAAAAGGCCAGAGCTCGTCAGTAAGCGGAGGGCTACTGGTGAGCGCTACTACTCCTGTCTCTCCTTCAAGATCCTGCACTACCTTGTCGGTCCATCTACGCTGGACCGGTTCGTCAGCTTCCTGCAGTGCCTTAATAGACTCTGGGGCGGAGGGCTGTTTTATGGACGAGACCTGGGCTCGGGAACATTACATTCCTCTCAGACAGTTAAAGGAGCCCACGGCCTTGTTCGCCCTGGATGGTAGTCCTCTCCCCAGGATTCAGCGTGAGACGCTACCTTTAACCCTCACTGTTTCTGGTAATCATAGTGAAACCATTTCTTTTTTAATTTTTCGTTCACCTTTTACACCTGTTGTTTTGGGCCATCCCTGGCTAGTTTGTCATAATCCTTCCATTAATTGGTCTAGTAATTCTATCCTCTCCTGGAACGTCTCTTGTCATGTGAAATGTTTAATGTCTGCTATCCCCCCTGTTTCCTCTGTCTCTTCTTCACAGGAGGAGCCTGGTGATTTGACAGGGGTGCCGGAGGAATATCACGATCTGCGCACGGTGTTCAGTCGGTCCAGGGCCACCTCTCTTCCTCCACACCGGTCGTATGATTGTAGTATTGATCTCCTTCCGGGAACCACCCCCCCCGGGGTAGACTATACTCTCTGTCGGCTCCCGAACGTAAGGCTCTCGAAGATTATTTGTCTGTAGCTCTTGACGCCGGTACCATAGTCCCCTCCTCCTCTCCCGCCGGAGCGGGGGTTTTTTTTGTCAAGAAGAAGGACGGGTCTCTGCGCCCCTGCATAGATTATCGAGGGCTGAATGACATAACAGTGAAGAATCGTTATCCGCTTCCTCTTATGTCTTCAGCCTTCGAGATCCTGCAGGGAGCCAGGTTTTTCACTAAGTTGGACCTTCGTAACGCTTACCATCTCGTGCGCATCAGGGAGGGGGACGAGTGGAAGACGGCGTTTAACACTCCGTTAGGGCACTTTGAATACCGGGTTCTTCCTTTCGGCCTCGCTAACGCTCCAGCTGTCTTTCAGGCATTAGTCAATGATGTCCTGAGAGACATGCTGAACATCTTTGTTTTCGTTTACCTTGACGATATCCTGATTTTTTCACCGTCACTCCAGATTCATGTTCAGCACGTTCGACGTGTCCTCCAGCGCCTTTTAGAGAATTGTCTTTTTGTGAAGGCTGAGAAGTGCACTTTTCATGCCTCCTCCGTCACATTTCTCGGTTCTGTTATTTCCGCTGAAGGCATTAAGATGGATCCCGCTAAGGTCCAAGCTGTCATTGATTGGCCCGTCCCTAAGTCACGCGTCGAGCTGCAGCGCTTTCTCGGCTTCGCGAACTTCTATCGTCGTTTCATCCGTAATTTCGGTCAGGTGGCAGCTCCTCTCACAGCCCTTACTTCTGTCAAGACGTGCTTTAAGTGGTCCGTTTCCGCCCAGGGAGCTTTTGATCTCCTCAAGAATCGTTTTACATCCGCTCCTATCCTTGTTACACCTGACGTCTCTAGACAGTTCGTTGTCGAGGTTGACGCGTCAGAGGTGGGCGTGGGAGCCATTCTTTCTCAGCGCTCCCTTTCTGACGACAAGGTCCACCCATGCGCGTATTTTTCTCACCGCCTGTCGCCGTCGGAACGTAACTATGATGTGGGTAACCGCGAACTGCTCGCCATCCGGTTAGCCCTAGGCGAATGGCGACAGTGGTTGGAGGGGGCGACCGTTCCTTTTGTCGTTTGGACTGACCATAGGAACCTTGAGTACATCCGTTCTGCCAAACGACTTAATGCGCGTCAGGCGCGTTGGGCGCTGTTTTTCGCTCGTTTCGAGTTTGTGATTTCTTATCGTCCGGGCTCTAAGAACACCAAGCCTGATGCTTTGTCTCGTCTCTTCAGTTCTTCAGTAGCCTCCACTGACCCCGAGGGGATTCTCCCTCAGGGGCGTGTTGTCGGGTTGACTGTCTGGGGAATTGAGAGGCAGGTAAAGCAAGCGCTCACTCACACTCCGTCGCCGCGCGCTTGTCCTAGGAACCTTCTTTTCGTTCCCGTTCCTACTCGTCTGGCCGTTCTTCAGTGGGCTCACTCTGCCAAGTTAGCCGGCCACCCTGGCGTTCGGGGTACGCTTGCTTCCATTCGCCAGCGTTTTTGGTGGCCCACCCGGGAGCATGACACGCGTCGTTTCGTGGCTGCTTGTTCGGTCTGCGCGCAGACTAAGTCCGGTAACTCTCCTCCTGCCGGCCGTCTCAGGCCGCTTCCTATTCCCTCTCGACCGTGGTCTCACATCGCCTTAGATTTTGTCACCGGACTGCCTTCGTCAGCGGGGAGGACTGTTATTCTTACGGTTGTCGATAGGTTCTCTAAGGCGGCTCATTTCATTCCCCTTGCTAAGCTTCCTTCTGCTAAAGAGACGGCACAAATCATCATCGAGAATGTTTTCAGAATTCATGGCCTTCCGTCAGACGTCGTTTCGGACAGAGGTCCGCAATTCACGTCTCAATTTTGGAGGGAGTTTTGCCGTTTGATTGGGGCTTCCGTCAGTCTCTCTTCCGGCTTTCACCCCCAGTCTAACGGTCAAGCAGAACGGGCCAATCAGACTATTGGTCGCATCTTACGCAGTCTTTCTTTTCGCAACCCTGCGTCTTGGTCAGAACAGCTCCCCTGGGCAGAATACGCCCACAACTCGCTTCCTTCGTCTGCGACCGGGCTATCTCCCTTTCAGAGTAGCCTCGGGTACCAGCCTCCGCTGTTCTCATCTCAGTTCGCCGAGTCCAGCGTCCCCTCCGCTCAGGCTTTTGTCCAACGTTGCGAGCGCACCTGGAAGAGGGTCAGGTCTGCACTTTGCCGTTATAGGACGCAGACTGTGAGGGCTGCTAATAAGCGTAGAACTAAGAGTCCTAGATATTGTCGCGGTCAGAGAGTTTGGCTCTCCACTCAGAACCTTCCCCTTAAGACGGCTTCTCGCAAGTTGACCCCGCGGTTCATTGGTCCGTTCCGTATTTCTCGGGTCATTAATCCTGTCGCAGTTCGACTTCTTCTTCCGCGATACCTTCGTCGCGTCCACCCGGTCTTCCATGTCTCCTGCATCAAGCCCGTCCTTCGCGCCCCCGCTCGTCTTCCCCCCCCCCCCCCATCCTTGTCGAGGGCGCACCCATCTACAGGGTCCGTAAAATTTTGGACATGCGTCCTCGGGGCCGTGGTCACCAGTACCTCGTAGATTGGGAGGGGTACGGTCCTGAGGAGAGGAGTTGGGTTCCCTCTCGGGACGTGCTGGACCGTGCGCTGATCGAGGATTTCCTCCGTTGCCGCCAGGTTTCCTCCTCGAGTGCGCCAGGAGGCGCTCGGTGAGTGGGGGGGTACTGTCATGTACTGTCATGTTGTGTCTTGTCTCTGTCCTTTCCCTTCACCCTGTCTCCCTCTGCTGGTCGTTGTTAGGTTACCTTTTCTCCCCCTCTTTCCCCCAGCTGTGCCTTGTCTCCTCCTAACCACCTCGTCACCCCTTTTCCCACCTGTTCCCTTTTTCCCTCTGATTAGGTCCCTATATCTCTCTCTGTTTCTGCTCCTGTCTTTGTCGGATTCTTGTTTGTTGTGTTTCATGCCTGAACCAGACTGTCGTCATGTTTGCTGTAACCTTGTCTTGTCCTGTCGGAATCTGCCGGTCCGTCTGAGCCTACCTATGTTTGGTAATTAAAGAAGCTCTGTTTAAGTTAATTCGCTTTTGGGTCCTCATTCACGCACCGTAACAGTTTCATCGAAGCTCTTCCCTTTAGACTTCTCCCTGGTCCACTTTAATCGGAGGAGCCTATCCCAGAACGACAACATTTAGATTGATAGTATGTAAACGTTTGATTACTGATCGATAGTGTGGCCTGACAATCCCAAATAGCATAGTCTGAATTCGCAAAACTCCCATGGGTGGATGCTTCGCTCCTATCTTTGCCAGTGACTCGGTCATCTCTTCATATTTACATAAAATGTCTATTTGGTACATTATTATACTCTTAAAGTTGTATACTTTTTAAAGATAACATTACTGCTTCATTTACATCAATATAAACTAGGAAATCAGTAGCATGACCACAGCTGACACATTCTCTCAACACTATGGATTTTCTGTCTCTGAGACGTATGGTGGGCTGCATCCTCCGTGCTTGTAGCTTCTCCCCGGACAGGGCTGGCTGTCCTGAAAAACACGCTTTAGAAGATGTGTATATATATATATGTACACGAGGACTGCGGTCTGTGGCTTAATTACAAACACAGTGGTGAAGAGGAGATTGTACACCAGGCAAGGATTACTGTGACAGCCATAATAACAACGTTATAAAATGTTTGTTTTACAATGACATAAAATAGTGTTAAAATGTGAGTGTTAAAATGTGAGTGTTAAAATGTGAGTGTTAAAATTTGAGTGTTAAAATGCCTTGTTCTACATCTCATAATTACAAACAGAAAAGGAGGAAGCTGTATTTTGACCCTGCTTCATACATAGGAGAATCCCTCTCTTTGATTTCTTAGAAGGCTGTTGATGTGGCTTTGTAATGTTTAAATGACATTATTTGAAGTAGGTCAGACAGTGAATGACATTCAAAGCTGTCCTGTACTGAAGCTCTTTCTTACTCCATGCATATGTTGATCTCAACAAAAGGTTTATCTCTGACAGAAACCGAATGCAGTTCATAACAGCTGTGTTTTGGCTCATTTTCCAATGACTGCATTTGAATGCCTGTTTTTAACCAATAATGTTTCTTCACCTTTGTTTCAGAGTCCAACCTCTCCAACTAGAAACCTCTCAACGTCCCTAAGGATGCAGCGTTCCTTATGAGCAACGATATAAAGAGCTGTACCTATCGGGATCGTCATTAGGTAAAGCCTTCTCCTACCACTCCAGGGGCCCATCCATCCCTTCTCCTAGCACTCCAGAGGCCCATCCAATCTCTTCTCCTACCACTCCAGAGGCCTATCCAATCTCTTCTCCTACCACTCCAGAGGCCCATCCAATCGCTTCTCCTACCACTCCAGAGGACCATCCAATCTCTTCTCCTACCATTCCAGAGGGTCCATCCCATCCCTTCTTCTACCACTACAGAGGCCCATCTAATCTACTGTCCAGACTTCCAGCATCTAGTGTTGGGTTACCCGGTGCGCGACCGGACTTTGTCTCTGGAATTAAAAGTGGGACTTTGCCAGACTTCCACCAGCCAAGAGAGGGCTGTCCAGCTCTACCTGCCCCAGACAGACAGTACCACCACCAACTGAACATCTGTTGCTAATCCCCAACCCAGTACCCAGTTCCTCAGCCCAATCCCACTGCAGGGGAGGATGGGTGATGGGCCTTTGAGTCTCCCTGGCCTCTCTCCTTCCGTCTCTCTCATCCTCGCATGGAGCCTCCTTCTGACACCTCCAGTTCCCCCTGGGACACCTCCAACTCCCTCTCCAGATCTCCAGGTTGGTATCCACAAAGATTGCTGGTAACCTTCTCAAAATTCCCATGGTTTTCCAGAAATGCTGTTTAAAAGATTCTAGGAATATGGAAGGAATAAGCAGGAAATATGGAATCCTCCAACTCCGATTTCTGGAAAAATCTGGGAATTTTCGGAAAGTTATCCTCATTTTGTACTGAATTGGTAGACTTTGTGTTTATGATCTTTGATAATTGTTTGTGTATGTATTGTTGTTCTCAAATGGCTGAGTCAATTCTACATGTATTTTAAATATGCCTAATAAAATGAATTATTTATTTCATTCAGGGCCATGGCTCCCAGCCCTCCCAGCCTCGCTGCACCCCAACGTGAGTTTTCCTGTGGGCATCGGCGCCAGCGGAGCCCCCCTGTCCCTGACCCACTCCCTGGCCCTGGTTGCCATGCTCCTCATGGACCTCCTGGCCGTCGTTGGCAACCTAGCTGTCATGGCCGTCATCACCAAGACGCTGCAGCTGAGGAAGTTCGCCTTCGTGTTCCATCTGTGTCTGGTCGACCTACTGGCGGCTCTGGTTCTGATGCCTCTGGGGATGCTGTCGGACCGGATCTTGGTGCATGATGAGGCACTCTGCCAGAGCTACCTCTGCCTGAGTGTAGGGCTGGTCAGTGCTGCCATTTTGTCTATCTCAGCCATCAACGTGGAGAGGTATTACTACATCGTCCACCCGATGCGCCATGAGGTGAAAATGACAGTAGGGGTGGTTGTGGCAGTGTTAGTCGGGATCTGGGTCAAAGCTATTGTTATGTCAGCTCTGCCTCTACTGGGCTGGGTGCCCCAGGGAAACCAGGGGGTAGGTGTCGGACTTGGAATAGGACTAGGGAGTCCCATGATCCCGGGTCCTCCAAGCCAAAGACGTTGCTCCCTACACTGGACTGGAGGAGGAGGGACCACACGATTAATCTTCATGGTCTTCTTCACCTTTGTCTACTTCCTGTGTACAGTACTGATCATCCTTATTGTGTACTGTAACATGTTTAAAGTAGCTCGGGTGGCAGCCATGCAGCATGGCCCCTTACCTACCGGGATGGACACACCTGGTCCCCGCCCTCACCGCTCCGAGTCCCTCAGCAGCCACTCCACCATGGTTGTCAGCTTGGGGGGCCCTGGGGGCCCATGTCCTCCACTCCGCACCCCCAGTCAGAGGACCTTCAACGGGGGTAAAGCCGCGGCAGTCCTGGTGGCGGTTGGAGGCCAGTTCCTATGCTGCTGGCTGCCTTACTTCTCCTTCCACCTGTACGCCGCCCTGGTCTCTACCCCCCAGGCCTCCCTGGTCTCTACCCAGCTGGAAGAAGTCGTGACCTGGATTGGTTACTTCTGCTTCACCTCCAACCCTTTCTTCTACGGCTGTCTGAACCGGCAGATCCGCACGGAGCTGGGCCGAAGCCTGGCCTGTCTCTTTAAGCGGGCGGGGCCGGGCGATGGGGATCAGCTGGCCAGCAGAGAGGCCTCCATCGAGGAGAACTTCCTCCAGTTCCTTCAGGGGACAGGGTGCAATCTGGAGCCCTCCACCCAGGCACACAGCAGGGCTAGCAGGCCCGAGGAGGAGGCGGGGGAGAGGGGCCCTCTTCGAGATGTCCCTCGTCAGGACAATACTCTGGTCCAGGAACACACGCCTGTTGACTTCCACATCCCTGGACAGATTATCGAGAAGACCTCGGAGTTCTTGGAGCAGCAGGATCTGAATCTGAACGATGACATCAACCTAGCGGACAACTGCTGCAGAGTAAACAGGACCGTGCTGGACAGTGCCTGAACTCTAGTATTGGACGTTCATTCGTACAGTAGGCCTGTTTTTGGACCAGGCATCAGAGGTAGAAACACTAAAAGCCTTCGTCTGCAGGCCAAACATCGGCGTAGAAGTCCTGTGGTGGGAACGGCAGGTAGATGACCTGTCCTTTAGAACAGTCTGGGGGTATTTCTATTTGATGCTGTTTGACGATTTTGTTGTCCACCGTTGCTACAGTTGGATTATGGGACATGATGTACCTGATGACATGATGTACCTAGTAGGTGAGACATTGCTCTTGAGCTACAGTTACAGTGAACCTATCGTATAGACTTGGTATCGTCTTATGAAGAATTCAGGTTATTATCGTTTGCATTCTTTGGGACTGTCACTTGAATCAGGGTTCCTCTAGGAGGTATAAATTCCATTTGAATTCCAGTAAAATCAGGAAGTAAACTGAAATTCCAATCATCCTCAATGCTTTAAAAAAAAAAATGTTTTGGTTTACTTCCAAAATAGACTGAATTGAAATGTAATTGACCCTAACCCTGGTATAACAACATTGGTACCCATTTACCATTAAGACCAAAATCCATTACATCAAATACGTACAGACAGTCTATCTACCTCCCCTTGTTTCCTGTCAATCCTCCCACTGATTTATATATTCTGGTCAAGGAGAGAACATTCTATCATACTACCACTTCGCAATCTTTGTTTTAGTGTGGATGAACCCCCCCCCCCCCCCCCCCCCTCCCCGCACCAAGACAATCAGTTAAACAAATGTAAAACTCCAGTCCTACAGACATACATACAGTAGCAGACAAAGGGGTTAAGAACCAGGTCAACACACAGATCACAGAAAGGCCGAATCCATTTGTATCACTTTCTCATTCTCCGCTTCATAATGCAACCAAGAAATGAATACAGATTTAGTCGACTTTCTGACTGTATCTCAATCTGAAGCTCTATGGGCCCTGGTCATAAGAAGTGCACTATATGAGGAATAGGGCACCATTTTGGATGCAGACAATGTGTTAACGGGATCATTTCACAGCTGGTTCTTCGCCAGTGGTATTTATAAGCAATTATAATAAATATTATTATTATTATATATATAACAAATATTTTATGAATCCATTACTGCTATTATTTGGTCTATTTATTTGAGCAGAAACCCATATTGTTGTGTACCTGTGATATCACACAGACAACAACTTCTTACCTACTGATATTATCTGATCTTATCTTCCATGAGAATGTCGATGTAGATTATTTGGCACGATTTAACAAATGGTTAGGCAATAATTACTGTTTAGAATAGATACGGTATAATGACAAATCTAGCATTTTCTTTTCTTTTTTTTCCCCCATATTTTCCACAGCTCCATGCTCAATTTGAGCCCTCTCTCTGTCACGGGAGGGAAGCGTGGAGTTTCATCGTGTTTAAATGTCAACTTCGTTCAAAATGTCAGTTGAGAGTCGGACAGCCGCAGACAGCTGTTGAAGCCGCTTATTAAAATGGGGACAATGGGGACAGATTCAAAAGATTTGGCGCTGACTTCCAAATGGCACCCTGTTCCCTATATAGCGCACTCATTTTTTTAAAACCAGAACCCTATGGGCCCTGGTCAAAAGTTTTGCACTACGTAGGGAATAGAGTGCCATTTTCGACAAAACCAATTGCCAACCTCCACCAATGTCCCTGGTGTTTACAGGTAAACGTTGGCGAGTGCCTGACAGTACAGGCTCTGTTCTGTGGTGTTTACCTAGAAACACCCACGGCTTGTTGTGGCTACACAGCAAAGGTGACAGACAGACAGGTGTGATGAATTATTCTTACACATGGCACGCTTTTACCTCAGCCCTTCTCCTACAAGCTGTAATTCTCTCTCTCTCTCTCTGTTTCTGTCTCTCTCTCTCTCTCTCTGTTTCTGTCTCTCTCTCTCTGTTTCTGTCTCTCTCTCTCTGTTTCTGTCTCTCTCTCTCTGTCTCTCTCTCTCTCTGTCTCTCTCTCTCGCTCTCTCTCTCTCTCTCTGTCTCTCTGTCTCTCTCTCTGTTTCTGTCTCTCTCTCTCTCTGTCTCTCTGTCTCTCTCTCTCTGTCTCTCTCTGTCGCTCTGTCTCTCTCTGTCGCTCTGTCTCTCTCTGTCGCTCTGTCTCTCTCTCTCTCTCTGTCTCTTTCTCTCTGTTTCTGTCTCTCTCTCTCTGTCTCTCTGTCGCTCTGTCTCTCTCTCTCTCTGTCGCTCTCTCTCTCTGTCTCTCTCTGTCGCTCTGTCTCTCTCTCTCTGTCTCTGTCTCTCTCTCTCTGTCTCTCTCTGTCGCTCTGTCTCTCTCTCTCTGTCTCTCTCTGTCGCTCTGTCTCTCTCTCTCTCTCTGTCTCTTTCTCTCTGTTTCTGTCTCTCTCTCTGTCTCTCTGTCGCTCTGTCTCTCTCTCTCTCTGTCGCTCTCTCTCTCTGTCTCTCTCTGTCGCTCTGTCTCTCTCTCTCTGTCTCTCTCTCTCTGTCGCTCTGTCTCTCTCTCACTGTCTCTCTCGCTCCGTCTCTCTCTCTCTGTCAGTCTCTGTGTGTCTGTCTGTCTGTCTGTCTGTCTGTCTGTCTGTCTGTCTCTCTCTCTCAATTCAATTCCATTAAAAAGGCTTTATAGACATTAAAAGTGTTAAAAACAGACATTGCCAAAGCAAATGTGTAAATGTATCAGATCGTGATAATGTTGCCTTCACTTCCATCTCTTTTCGAGAGGTACACGGCCATCGGCATGATCACAAGATGCAAAACACCAAAGCACTCTGGGAAGTTTTAGATTTCGGGTGAAAAGGTTTTTGGAGAGAAGAACTTAAACGTTCCTAATTTTCTTGTGTCCATATTGACCCTGGTCAATAGTTGTCCACTATGTAGGGAACAGAAGGCCATTTGGGATACAGTCTTGTGTAATGACTTCAGTGCCGACTGTTGTTTTTCAATAGGACTGTTTCTGTTTCTAGCACATTTATGTTGCATAAAAAGAAAATGGGGTGGTGAGGCAAAATCAATGTCGTCCTGAGTTGTCTTTCAACGGGGTTGCAGTTTAGTACGGCCTTCGCTTGTGAACGAGCTGGGAATATCTCGCCCAGAGAACAACCTTCAATTCGTATTTCAGACCATATAGCATGTTTTCTCCTTCAACATGAACCTTGAATACCATGGAGGATGTCCTCAAATGGAAGAACATTAAAATGTTTGGCTATACGGCTATATATAGTATATATATAGTATATATAGCTAGATGGTTGATTTAAAAAAAAAGATTGACAGTATATTTATTTATTCAGTTATTCATTATTTTTGTATTTAATAATTTATTTTGTACCGACCCGTGAAGAAATTGACTGTTTGGGTTTTTTGTCCGTTCTGTTTTATCGCTTTCTATTTTGACATCTCTTCTGTATTGGTTACCAATCACCGAGTTAATTAATTATCTTCTGTTAATTAAAGATATAGACTAGATGAACCTCTGTGTCCTTTTTCATGACCTCTAATACGCTGTCAAATGTGACCAGTGGTAGGACCACTTATTTTTCATGACCTCTAATACGCTGTCAACAAATGTAGATAAATAACTTAGATATGTTTAAGTGACATTATTTAAATGATGCCCATTAATCATCATGCTTCTGTGTGTGTGTGTGTGTGTGTGTGTGTGTGTGTGTGTGTGTGTGTGTGTGTGTGTGTGTGAGTGAGCCTGCATGTGCACGCTTCCATATGTGTATGTGTGTGTGTGTGTGTGTGTGTGTGTGTGTGTGTGTGTGTGTGTGTGTGTGTGTGTGCGTGTGTGTGTGTGTGTGCGTATGTGCGAGTGAGCCTGCATGTGCACGCTTCCGTGTGTATGTGTGTGTGTGTGTGTGTGCACGTGTGTGTGCACGTGTGTGTGTGCACGTGTGTGTGTGTGTGTGTGCGTGTCTGCGTGAACATTCAACATGTATCTCTGTAGGTTGTATTGGCGAGAGGCATTGAGAGTGATGGTGTCATTGGACGATGTCACAGAGATCAGATGAAGCCAGAAGAACACGATGAAAGAGGTCTGACATTAGGAGTAGCAGCATTAACAGCAGCCCTGACTGACAGGCTCTATAATATGAAGGAAGGTTGTCACACTGTAAATCAAGGAGAGTTGAAATCACAGCGTTACATTTTTTTTTTTGAGGGGGGGGGGGGGGTTTAAATTGACTCTACCGGGAGTTAGTTAGGCAGCCTAGTGGTTAGAGCGTTGGGCCATCAACCGAACGGTTGCTGGATCGAATCCCCGAGCTGACAAGGTACAAATCTGTCGTTCTAACCGTATTTTGTGTGTGGTACAAGCAGCTTACTGACGACGGGACGGCCCCTGGCATTCGTCCCGGTTGAGTCCGTTTCCGACGTTACTTGGACTCTTTACAACATGCTAGGTGTTATAGCAAACGTGTCTTTGGTTGCCAAGGCAACCCCTCCCCTCCAGCAGCACAGCACATACAGTCAAGAGCAGAGGAGAGCAGAGGAGAGCAGAGGAGAGCAGAGGAGAGCAGAGGAGAGGAGAGCAGAGGAGAGCAGAGGAGAGGAGAGGAGAGCAGAGGAGAGCAGAGGAGAGCAGAGGAGAGCAGAGGAGAGCAGAGGAGAGCAGAGGAGAGGAGAGGAGAGGAGAGGAGAGCAGAGGAGAGCAGAGGAGAGCAGAGGAGAGCAGAGGAGAGGAGAGGAGAGCAGAGGAGAGGAGAGGAGAGGAGAGGAGAGCAGAGGAGAGCAGAGGAGAGCAGAGGAGAGCAGAGGAGAGCAGAGGAGAGCAGAGGAGAGGAGAGGAGAGCAGAGGAGAGCAGAGGAGAGCAGAGGAGAGCAGAGGAGAGCAGAGGAGAGCAGAGGAGAGCAGAGGAGAGCAGAGGAGAGGAGAGGAGAGCAGAGGAGAGCAGAGGAGAGCAGAGGAGAGCAGAGGAGAGCAGAGGAGAGGAGAGGAGAGGGAAACAATTGTTTTTTACACCCACATTGTTTATATTTTTTTATTATGTTTTGCTATTCAAATGATTATAATGGTGACTGGTTGACCAATAACCTTCATCCAAACATTACATAAGTGTCACAGTCCGAGCTCTGATCATTGGCTTGATCGCTCGCAACCCATAACAATCTCCACCCAGTTGACTGCTTTAAAATCAGGTCATCTAGAACCCTCCTTCTTCCTCTATGAACCTATGACCTCCATCTTCACTGACCTTCGACAGTGGTTGTCTCGCTTAGGCGGCGTTCACCTCCTCTCGTTCTCTCCCTCTTATCCGGGGCGGCAGGGTAGCCTAGTGGTTAGAGCGTTGGACTAGTCGCCGGAAGGTTGCAAGTTCAACTCCCCGAGCTGACAAGGTACAAATCTGTCGTTTTGCCCCTGAACAGGCAATTGAAAATAAGAATTTGTTCTTAACTGACTTGCCTAGTTAAATAAAGGTAAAATAAAATCTGTTAACTGATAAACTCCTCTCTCCTGTGCTGCAGTTTAAAGGGGCCAGTCTGTGACGTGTGCAGCTGTTTCTGATCGTCATGGCGGGGGTTTTGTTGTTTTTCAAATGATGGATTGAGCCGTTGTCAACGGAGTGACTCGGAGTGTGTTTTGATGTTGGACTGGACTGGAGAGAGAGGGCCTCCTGGAGGTTGGTTCAAACGCTCTCTGACCTTTCAGTGGGCTCAAAGAGTGGTGAAGCGGCTTCTGTCTCAGTTTAGGGTGCTGTTGAATAGTCTGCTCCCAGGTCAGTTTAGGGGGCTGTTGAATAGCCTGCTCCCAGGTCAGTTTAGGGGGCTGTTGAATAGCCTGCTCCCAGGTCAGTTTAGGGGGCTGTTGAATAGCCTGCTCCCAGGTCAGTTTAGGGGGCTGTTGAATAGCCTGCTCCCAGGTCAGTTTAGGGGGCTGTTGAATAGCCTGCTCCCAGGTCAGTTTAGGGGGCTGTTGAATAGCCTGCTCCCAGGTCAGTTTAGGGGGCTGTTGAATAGCCTGCTCCCAGGTCAGTTTAGGGGGCTGTTGAATAGCCTGCTCCCAGGTCAGTTTAGGGGGCTGTTGAATAAACTGGTCCCAGGTCAGTTTTGGGGGCTGTTGAATAACCTGGTCCCAGGTCAGTTTAGGGGGCTGTTGAATAGCCTTGTTCTAGGTCTGTTTGTGCATTTGTCTACTCCATTGTCATTGTCAAGCCACAGATGCAATTTCATAAGGAGCTGGCAAGGGAGCAGAAGCAGACGGGCTAGAGGAGCCAGGTTAGAGGGAGGAGCCAGGTTAGAGGGAGGAGCCAGGCTAGAGGGAGGAGCCAGGCTAGAGGGAGGAGCCAGGCTAGAGGAGCCAGGTTAGAGGGAGGAGCCAGGCTAGAGGGAGGAGCCAGGCTAGAGGGAGGAGTCAGGCTAGAGGAGTCAGGCTAGAGGGAGGAGCCAGGTTAGAGGGAGGAGCCAGGGTTAGAGGAAGAGCCAGGCTAGAGGAGTCAGGCTAGAGAGAGGAGCCAGGCTAGAGGAGCCAGGCTAGAGGGAGGAGCCAGGCTAGAGGGAGGAGCCAGGCTAGAGGGAGGAGCCAGGCTAGAAGGAGGAGCCAGGCTAGAGTAGTCAGGCTAGAGGGAGGAGCCAGTCAACATGTGCTTTTTTCACTTTTTTCCTGACTTCTCTGATGAAATGCAGAGTGATCTACAGTGCCTTGCATAAGTACTCAGACCCACACCTCACATGTTATTGTGTTACAAAGTGGGATTAAAATGGGTTTAATTGTCTTTTTTTGTCAACAATCTACACAAAATACTGGAAGACAAATTATATATTTTTTAAAGATAAATACAAAATTCCTAACTAAAATATCGTAGTTATATTTTAACAAATCAGACATTGAATATCTCTTTAAACATGGTCAAGTTAATAATTATGCTGTGGATTATACAGTGAGTGTACAAAACATTAGGAACACCTGCTCTTTCCATGTCATAGACTGACCAGGTGAATAAAGGTGAAAGGTTGTCACTTGTTAAATCCACTTCAGTCAGTGTAGATGAAGGGGAGGAGACGGGTTAAAGAAGGATTTTTAAGACTTGAGACAACTGTGACATGGATTGTGTGCCATTCAGAGGGTGAATTGGAAAAAACTAAAGATTGAAAGGGGTATGGTAGTAGGTGTCAGGCGCACCGGTTTGAACTGCAGCACTGCTGGGTTTTTCCACACTCAACAGTTTCCCGTGTGTACCAAGAATGGTCCACCACCCAAAGGACATCCAGCCAACTTGACACAACCGTGGGAAGCATTGGGAGTTAACATGGGCCATTATCCCTACAGAACGCTTTCGACACCTTGTAGAGTCCATTCCCCCTGATGAAATCCATCCACTGTTTCCATGGCAACCTGTCACCAATGACATTTTGGAGGAAGCGAGGTAGGAGGAGCAAGAGGACGAGAGGAGAAAAGGATTCTGATATGCTCTCTCCTTCTCCTCTCTCATCCCACCATCCCCCTCTACAGAGGATCTATTGAGTCAGTCGCTCTTATGCTCAATAGACATATACCACTGAGGTATATATATATATATATATATATATATATATATGACAATACATAGGGATTTATTTCAACATCCTTCTTTAGAAGGAGAGGACATTTTGCTCATATCAAATTACATACCCGTCTTCTAAAATCCTGTGGCTGCCTTTTATAATCAATAGGCTATGTTGATCTAATTTGCCAATTAAATTATGCAATTGTCAATTAAACTTAACATATGATGGATGATGTCTGTCTCATCATGTCTTGACTGGATGCAGATGTGCCCTCATAAATCTGAGCTGCCTGTAAATGACGATAAAATTAAATTCCACTGGGGGAGCTCATTCCAAAGAAAAAAGTTCCTCTGATCCCCCCCTCCCCCCCCCCAAAAAAAAAAATCTGTATTGTATTACCTCAAATAGAGGCTTTTGGATTGCTGCAACAATCATATTCAAAGGTGAGAATTAACCTCTACTGAGCATCTACTACTGAGACCAGAGCAATGTGTAGGCCGATATTATTTTAGTGTCAGAGAGGCACATCCTTTTCCATCCATCCCCCAAATATAGATTGTCTTTTTAGCCTGGTGTGACGTACCATGAGCGCAGCTGGCAGATGCGTACACCACCTCGCCATATGCGACAACATCAAGAAGACTTTGACATTTTTGTCGGTAGATATTTTATGAATCAATGACACAGTAGCTTTGAGTGGTATTACGAGCTGGCGAGCCAATAGTTTTGAAATAATTCGGGACGAGGGATCTACTCACCAGTTTTCTTTTTTACTACGTTATTAACATTTGTAATAGGAAAGTCTTTTTTTTGCGTAGCTACTTTCTTAGTAAACTTGCCTAGGTCGCGGGCTCTAGCTTTACGTTAGAAAACGATTGCACCGTTTCTACTACTTGGGCAGCATCCGTAGTTCTTTCAACGCGAAACCACACTTGTTTTGGTGGCGTGAGTTTGTCCGCATCTCGTTTCCCATGTGGGATAGCAGCTATAGTGGTCGAGACTAGTCGACTGCCAACGCCTTTTTCTGTCTCTGACTGGGCGAAACTAAACGCTTTCTATTTTCCACCTCAACAATTTATGAGAGGTAGCTGCCATTCAAGCCAGATATTGAAGAAGTAACTAGCTAACTAAGAGATTCAAAATGGGTTGCACGATCAGCCAGGAGGATAAAGCAGCGATGGAAAGGAGTAAAATGATTGATCGGAACCTACGAGAAGACCGAGACAAAGCGTCCAGGGAAGTGAAACTACTACTACTTGGTAAGTCATTTTACATAGAAAGCTTGCTATTTTCCCGGTAACTAAAAAGGAGTAACAATTGCATCAAAATCTAGAGGAAGAAAATGCTTTGTTTGCTCTTTCAGAATAGTGGTACAGTTGTAGTTAGACATCGTTTAAAATCTAATCACATTTTATTTGTCACATGCGCCGAATAAAACAGGTGTAGAACTTACCGTAAAATGCTTATTTGATGGCCTTAACCAACAATGCGGGTTTAAGAAAAATAATGACCAAATAAAGTTTTAAAAAGTAACCCAATAAAATAACGAGGCCATTCAGGGGGACCGGTACCGAGTCAAAGTACGGGGGTACAGGTTATTCGAAGTAATTGAGGTAATATGTACATGTAGGTAGGGTAAAGTGACAAACAAGTGTGGGTGGTGGTGGTGGGGTAGCTATTTGATTAGCTGTTCAGCAGTCTTATGGTTGGGGGTGAAAGCTGTTAAGCCTTGTGGACCTAGACATGGCGCTCTGTTACCGCTTGCTGTGCAGTAGCAGAGAGAACAGTCTATGACTTGGGTGGCTGGAGTCTGACAATTCTTTGGAACTTCCTCTGACACTGCCTGGTATAGAGGTCCTGGATGGCAGGAAGCTTGGCCCCAGGGATGTACTTGGCCGTATGCACTACCCTCTGTAGGCAAGCAGTTGCCATACCAGGCGGTGATGCAACCGGGCAAGATGCTCTCGATGGTGCAGCTGTAGAACTTTTTTGAGGATCTAAGGATCCATGCCAAATCTTTTCAGTTTCCTGAGGGGGAATAGGCATTGTCGTGCCAGCTTCAAGACTGTCTTGGTGTGTTTGGACCATGATACGTTTGTTAGTAAATGTGGACACCAATGAACTTAAAGCTCTCGACCCGCTCCACTACAGCTCCGTCGATGTGAATGGGTGTTTGTTCGGCCCCCCTTTTCCTGTAGTCCACGATCAGCTCCTTTGTCTTGCTCACGTTGAGCGAGAGGTTGTTGTCCTGGCATCACACATAGGGTTAATTTGCCCTTCCATTGCTTGTTTTTAGTGTGATCGGATCTCAAATGATTACTTTCTGCAACATTATGTATGTATGTAGGTGACATCTGAATGTAGTTTAGGATCTTTCTCCACCTGTTGAAATAACTCTTACATATTAATCTCCACACTCTCTCTCTCTCTCTCTCTCTCTCTCTCTCTCTCAATTCAAATTGCTTTATTAACCAAACAATGTACGTTTTGCCAGAGTGTCCTTTGGAATTACAATGCATTTGGAAAGTAATCATACCCCTGAGTGTGTGCGGTAAGATTAATGTCCATTGTATAGTTCTTTTTAACCTTCATTTTTGTTGTTTCTAATTGTCCCTGTTAACAATATTATTGTAATTATGTTAATATTGTAAATTAATCACTTACAGTGCATTCAGAAAGTATTCAGACCCCTTGACCTTTTAGACATTGTTACGTTACAGCCTTATTCTAAAATGGATTAAGTAGTTGTTTTTCCTCATCAATCTACACACAATACCCCATAATGACATCACAATACCCCATAATGACATCACAATACCCCATAATGACATCACAATACCCCATAATGACATCACAATACCCCATAATGACATCACAATACCCCATAATGACATCACACCCCATAATGACATCACAATACCCCCATCATGACAAAACAAAACAGGTTTTTTGAACTTTTTGCAAATGTATAAACAAAAAATATCACAACAGGTGTTTACAAATGACATTTACATAAGTATTCAGACCCTTTCCTCAGTACTTTGTTGAAGCACCTTTTGGCTTTTTGGGTACCACGCTACAAGCTTTGCACCTGTATTTGGGGAGTTTCTCTCATTCTTCTCTGCATATCCTCTCAAGCTCTGTCAGGTTGGATGGGGAGTGTCGCTGCAAAGCTATTTTCAGGTTTCTCCAGAGATTGGGATCAAATCCGTGCCACTCAAGGACATTCAGAGACTTGTCGTGAAGCCACTCCTGCGTTGTTTTGGCTGTGTGCTTAGGGTCGTTTTCCCGTTTCCCTTCACCACAGTCTGAGGTCCTGAGCTATCTGGAGCAGGTTTTCATCAAGGATCTCTCTGTACTTTGCTACGTTCATCTTTGCCTCGATCCTGACTAGTCTCCCAGTCCCTACTGCTGAAAATCATCCCCACAGCATGATGCTGCCACCACCATGCTTCACCGTAGGGATGGTGCAGGGTTTTATCCAGATGTGACACTTGGCATTCAGGCCAAAGAGTTCAATCTTGGTTTCATCAGACCAGAGAATCTTGTTTCTCATGGTCTGAGAGTCTTTAGGTGCCTTTTCGTAAACTCAGAGCGGGCTGTCATGTGCCTTTTTACTGAGGAGTGGCATCTGTATGGCCACTCTACCATAATGGCCTGATTGGTGGAGTGCTGCAGAGATGGTTGCCCGTCTGGAATGTTCTCCCATCTCCATAGAGGAACTCCAGAGCTCTGTCAGATTGACCATTGGGTACTTGGTCACCTCCCAGTCAAAGGTTTTACACTTTTTTTTTTTGGTTACTACATATGTTATTTCATAGTTTTGATGTCATCACTATTATTCTACAATGTAAAAAATAAACCCTTGAATGTGTTAGTTTGTCCAAACTTTTGACTGGTAATATATATCTTACACCCACCCACCCACCAACCAACCACTTGGGCTCCTGAGAGCTAGTGTCAACTGTGAGCTGTTGCTAGAATGCCAAGTCAAACCTCTTATGGTTTTCATTGTAATTCAGTGGTGAGGATAAATAAATTCTCACCATGAATGCTGTTTTTCAGTGTCTGTGAGATTTGAATGTGTCAGGACAGTAAGGGACAGAGCAAGCAGTTGCTTTATGTTCTGCTCTGCATCAGGTAAACCGATAACAGTTTTACTATCGTCTTTAAAACATCTGAAACGTGTTACCTTACGTCCTCCCCCATAAAGCATGTGGTTGCCAATGGAGCCATGTAGTACAACTATAGCTAGGATATGGACAGACTATGTCCCATGTGAGAGAGCGCATCATTAGCTTTGTCTCTCTGTGTGTGTGTGTGTGTGAGAGAGAGAAACAGAACTATGCAGATTGGTGTTAAATAGGTTTATACATCTAATGGAAAAAATACATTTTTATTTAATATTTTCTAACCAACCGCACTGAAAAGTGTTTTTTCCATTTCCAGGCTTGGCCCTCACTTCTCTCTCACAGGCCTGGGTTGGAACGAAAGGAATTTCTAGGGGGAAACGAGAGCTGGGGGGGCGGGATTAAAGAGCTGATGTCTATGGTGATAGGTGGGATGGGCTTAGGGGGCGGGATTAAAGAGCTGAGGTCTATGGTGACAGGTGGGATGGGCTGAGCGGGCGGGATTAAAGAGCTGATGTTTGGTAATGTATTACTGTTATGTGACTGCTTTATATAAAAGTGCCGTGTATGTACAATCTATATGTAAAAAAAAAAAAAAGAGAGATTTGCCCTCCGAAGAGGTGGTGGAGGGGATACTAATATCTGATACCTTATTGACATAAGTATTCAGACCCTTTGCTATGAGACTGGAAATTGAGCTCTGGTGCATCCTGTTTCCATTGATCATCCTTGAGATGTTTCTACAACTTGATTGGAGTCCACCTGTGGTAAATTCAATTGATTGGACATGATTTGGAAAGGCACACACCTGTCTATATAAGGTACCACAGTTGACAGTGCATGTCAGAGCAAAAACCAGGCCATGAGGTCGAAGGAATTGTCCGTAGAGCTCCGAGACAGGATTGTGTCGAGGCACAGATCTGGGGAAGGGTAACAAAAAAATGTCTGCAGCATTGAAGGTCCCCAAGAAGACAGTGTCCTCCATCATTCTTAAATGGAAGAAGTTTGGAACCACCAAGACCCTTCCTAGAGATGGCCGCCCAGCCAAACTGAGCAATTTGGGCAGAAGGGCCTTGGTCAAGGAGGTGACCAATATCCCACTGGTCACTCTGACAGAGCTCTAGAGTTCCTCTGTGGAGATGGGAGAAACTTCTAGAAGGACAACCATCTCTGCAGCACTCCACCAATCTTGACTTTACGGTAGAGTGGCCAGACGGAAGCCACTCCTCAGTAAAAAGGCACATGACAGCCCACTTGGAGTTTGCCAAAAGGCACCTAAAACCTCTCAGACCATGAGAAACAAGATTCTCTGGTCTGATGAAAACAAGATTGAACTATTTGACCTGAGTGTCATGTCTGGAGGAAACCTGGCACCATCCCTAGAGCGAAGCATGGTGGTGGCAGCATCATGTCTGGAGGAAACCTGGCACCATCCCTACAGCGAAGCATGGTGGTGGCAGCATCATGTCTGGAGGAAAACTGGCACCATCCCTAGAGCGAAGCATGGTGGTGGCAGCATCATGTCTGGAGGAAACCTGGCACCATCCCTACAGCGAAGCATGGTGGTGGCAGCATCATGTCTGGAGGAAACCTGGCACCATCCCTACAGCGTAGCATGGTGGTGGCAGCATCATGTCTGGAGGAAACCTGGCACCATCCCTACAGCGAAGCATGGTGGTGGCAGCATCATGCTGTGGAGATGTTTTTCAGCGGCAGGGACTGGGAGACTAGTCAGGATCGAGGGAAAGAGCAAAGTACAGAGAGATCCTTGATGAAAACCTGCTCCAGAGCGCTCAGGACCTCGGACTGTGTCGAAGGTTCACCTTCCAACAGAACAACGACCCTAAGCACACGGCCAAGACAACGCAGGACTGTCTTCGGGACAAGTCTCTGAATGTCCTTTAGTGGCCCAGCCAGAGCCCAGACTTTAACCCAATCAAATAATGTTATTGCACATTCAAAACCCTTGCTAACTGAGGCTTATTCTTAGTCTGTTTAACTTGGGGACATGTGAAAGTCTCCTGTAGGTCTGAAATGCACATTTTAATGTGATCACATAGGCCTAGTCCTCTAACAATGGGAGCAATTTGCAGTCCAAATAGATATCCTATCAAACTCTCACACAGACCATGTCAAACTTGGCAGATTTAGCTATTTCTCTAAAAAACATTTTTGTTGGAGGCGAATCGTTATAGTATTTAGAAGGGTTACTGAATGAGAAAGTTAGTGAGGATACCACAAAACCAAGCTCCGTCTTTTCCTCTCTAATGATCCATCCCTGACTAAAGCTTGTTCTTGCTTTACAACCGCTGTCTGCTTGTAGTCGCGTCAGCGTTGTCCCCGACTCCCATCTATGATGTCATCAGTCAGAACACGTAGAAATGGAGTCCAGAACACCGTAGATTATATACATTTCTTTACACTGTTTGAAAGTCAGCGTTGTCCCCGACTCCCATCTATGACATCATCAGTCAGAACACGTAGAAATGGAGTCCAGAACACCGTAGATTATATACATTTCTTTACACTGTTTGAAAGTCAGCGTTGTCCCCGACTCCCATCTATGACGTCATCAGTCAGAACACGTAGAAATGGAGTCCAGAACACCGTAGATTATATACATTTCTTTACACTGTTTGAAAGTCAGCGTATCATTCAGATGTAGATTCCTTAGCTGACTAACAAGTGCTTATTATTATATTGATTCCTAGTCCAACCTCCTAAACAGTCTAGTAACCAGTCCAACCTCTACATAGTGACTACTGTACCATTGCTCCAGCAGTGCCTCCTCACTGTCTAAGCTAGACTAATTAGTGTGGTGCTACAGCGCAAATGCTGATTCAACCATCCATGCATGTTTATTGAACTTAACGTCTCTGTGGTGATTTGTGCTCCATTTAGGAGACACGTGTGTACACACACACACACACACACACACACATACAGAGCTATAGACCTACATACATACACACACACACATACAGAGCTATAGACATACATGCATACACACACACACACATACAGAGCTATAGACCTACATGCATACACACACACATACAGAGCTATAGACCTACATGCATACACACACACACATACAGAGCTATAGACCTACATGCATACACACACACACACACACACACACACACATACAGAGCTATAGACCTACATGCATATACACACACACACACACACACACACACATACAGAGCTATAGACCTACATGCATATACACACACACACACACACACACACACACACACACACACATACAGAGCTATAGACCTACATGCATACACACACACACACACACATACAGAGCTATAGACATACATGCATACACACACACACATACAGAGCTATAGACCTACATGCATACACACACACATACAGAGCTATAGACCTACATGCATACACACACACACATACAGAGCTATAGACCTACATGCATACACACACACACACACACATACAGAGCTATAGACCTACATGCATATACACACACACACACACACACACATACAGAGCTATAGACCTACATGCATACACACACACACACACACACACACACACACACACACACACACACATACAGAGCTATAGACCTACATGCATACACATACAGAGCTATAGACATACATGCATACACACACACACACATACAGAGCTATAGACCTACATGCATACACACACACATACAGAGCTATAGACCTACATGCATACACACACACACATACAGAGCTATAGACCTACATGCATACACACACACACACACACACATACAGAGCTATAGACCTACATGCATATACACACACACACACACACACACACATACAGAGCTATAGACCTACATGCATATACACACACACACACACATACAGAGCTATAGACCTACATGCATACACACACACACACACACACACACACACACATACAGAGCTATAGACATACATGCATACACACACACACATACAGAGCTATAGACCTACATGCATACACACACACATACAGAGCTATAGACCTACATGCATACACACACACACACACACACACACATACAGAGCTATAGACCTACATGCATATACACACACACACACACACATACAGAGCTATAGACCTACATGCATATACACACACACACACACACACACATACAGAGCTATAGACCTACATGCATACACACATACACACACACACACACACACACACACATACAGAGCTATAGACCTACATGCATACACACACACACACACACACACACACATACAGAGCTATAGACCTACATGCATACACACACACACATACAGAGCTATAGACATACATGCATACACACACACACACATACAGAGCTATAGACATACATGCATACACACACACACATACAGAGCTATAGACCTACATGCATACACACACACATACAGAGCTATAGACCTACATGCATACACACACACACACACACACACACATACAGAGCTATAGACCTACATGCATATACACACACACACACACACATACAGAGCTATAGACCTACATGCATATACACACACACACACACACACACATACAGAGCTATAGACCTACATGCATACACACATACACACACACACACACACACACACACATACAGAGCTATAGACCTACATGCATACACACACACACACACACACACACACATACAGAGCTATAGACCTACATGCATACACACACACACATACAGAGCTATAGACATACATGCATACACACAGACACATACAGAGCTATAGACCTACATGCATACACACAGACACATACAGAGCTATAGACCTACATGCATACACACACACACATACAGAGCTATAGACCTACATGCATACACACACACACATACAGAGCTATAGACCTACATGCATACACACACACATACAGAGCTATATACCTACATGCATACACACACACACAGGAGTGCTCACAAGCACCACACTCATATGCTTTGTTAATATGCAGTGTTCACACCCTGTAGGCCTATTGTAAATTACAGTTATACTGTAGCAGTCGTCTCACTCATAGTTTCACCTTTTATTAGTACAGGAATCACATGGGATACACCGTCCAATGAAATGCTTACTTGCAGATTCCTTCTGGACAATGAAACAACAATAAGAAACAGTACTGGGCCGTCTTCACCACCCTCTGCAGTGCCTTGCGGTCCCAGTGATGTACTGGGCCGTCTTCACCACCCGCTGCAGGGCCTTGCGTTCCCAGTGATGTACTGGGCCGTCTTCACCACCCTCTGCAGGGCCTTGCGTTCCCAGTGATGTACTGGGCCGTCTTCACCACCCTCTGCAGTGCCTTGCGTTCCCAGTGATGTACTGGGCCGTCATCTCTCACACTATATACAGGGGGTACCAGTACAGAGTCTATGTGGAGGCTATATGCAGGAGGTACTGGTACAGAGTCAATGTGGAGACTATATACAGGGGGTACCGGTACAGAGTCAATGTGGAGACTATATACAGGGGGTACCGGTACAGAGTCAATGTGGAGACTATATACAGGGTATTACGGTACAGAGTCAATGTGGAGGCTATATACAGGGGGTACCGGTACAGAGTCAATGTGCGGGGGCACAGGTTATTCAAAGTAATTGAGGTGATCTGTACATGTAGGTAGAGTTAAAGTGACTATGCATAGACAGAGATTAGCAGCAGCATAAAAGAGGGGTCTGGGTAGCCCTTGGATTAGCTGTTCAGCAGTCTTATTGCTTGGGGGTAGAAACTGTTAAGAAGCCTTTTGGACCTAGACTTGGTGCTCCGGTATCACTTGCCGTGTGGGAGTAGAGAGCAGAGGTCGACCGATTAATCGGAATGGCCGATTAATTAGGGCCGATTTCAAGTTTTCATAACATTCGGAAATCGGTATTTTTGGACACCGATTTGGCTGATTTAAAAAAAAATATTTTTTATTTTTTATATATTTTTTACACCTTTATTTAATCTCTAATTAGGCAGTTAAGAACAAATTCTTATTTTCAATGACGGCCTAGGAACGGTGGGTTAACTGCCTTGTTCAGGGGCAGAACGACAGATTTTTACCTTGTCAGCTCGGTGATTCGATCATGCAACCTTACAGTTAACTAGTCCAACGCTCTAACCACCTGATTACATTGCACGCGAATGCAGTAAGCCAAGGTAAGTTGCTAGCTAGCATTAAACTTTTCTTATAAAAAAAACAATCAATCATAATCACTAGTTAACCTTTCTGATCTCCCCATCCCGGATCCGGGATCGTGAATACAGACTCAAGCTCATTACCATAACGCAACGTTAACTATTCATGAAAATCGCAAATGAAATGAAATAAATATGCTAGCTCTCAAGCTTAGCCTTTTGTTAACAACACTGTCATCTCAGATTTTCAAAATATGCTTCTCAACCATTGCAAAACAAGCATTTGTGTAACAGTATTGTAGGCTAACGTAGCATTTAGCATTAGCATTCAGCTGGCAACATTTACACAAAAAAACAGAAAAGCATTCAAATAAAATCATTTACCTTTGAAGAACTTCAGATGTTTTCAATGAGGAGACTCTCAGATAGCAAATGTTCAGTTTTTCCTGAAAGATTATTTGTTTAGGACAAATCGCTCCGTTTTCTGCGTCACGTTTAGCTATGAAAAAACCCCTGTATCCAGGATTGTGTAAATCTATCAGCAAGCTCATTAGCATAACACAACGTTAACTATTTATGAAAATCGCAAATGAAATGAAATAAATATGCCATCTCTCAAGCTTAGCCTTTTGTAAACAACACTGTCATCTCAGATTTTCAAAATATGCTTCTCAACCATAGGAAAACAATCATTTGTGTAAAAGTAGCTAGCTAGCGTTAGCATTTTGCGTTAGCATTTAGCGTTAGCATTAGCGTTAGCATCCAGCACGCAACATTAACAAAAACATAAAAGCCTTCAAATAAAATCATTTACCTTTGAAGAACTTCTGATGTTTTCAATGAGGATACTCTGTTAGATAGCAGATGCTCAGTTTTTCCAAAAAGATTCCTTGTGTATTAGAAATAGCTCCGTTTTATACATCACATTTGGCTACCAAAAAAAATCCGAAAATTCAGTCCTCAAAACGCGAACTTTTTTCCAAATTAACTCCATAATATCGACTGAAAACATGGCAAACGTTGTTTAGAATCAATCATCAAGGTGTTTTTCACATATCTCTTCATTGATACATCGTTCTTGGACACATGCTTTCTCCCCTGAATCAAATGGTAAAGTAGAAGCAGCTGGCAATTGCGCACCGAATTCGACGCAGGACACCAGGCGGACACTTGGAAAATGTAGTCTCTTATGGTCAATCTTCCAATGATATGCCTACAAATACGTCACAATGCTGCTAAGACCTTGGGCGAACGACAGAAAGTGTAGGCTCATTCGTTGCGCAATCACAGCCATATAAGGAGAGAATGGAAAACAGAGCTTCAGAAATTCTGCTAATTCCTGGGTGATGCATCATCTTGGTTTCGCCTGTAGAATGAGTTCTGGGGCACTTACAGACAAAATCTTTGCAGATTCTGAAACTTCAGAGTGTTTTCTTTCCAAAACTGTCAAGAATATGCATAGTCGAGCATCTTTTCGTGACAAAATATCGCGCTTAAAACGGGAACGTTTTTTATCCAAAAATGAAATAGCGCCCCTAGAGCTCTAACAGGTTAACTACACATGGTTGCTGATATTACTAGTTTATCTAGTGTGTCCTGCGTTGCATATAATCGATGTGGTGCGTATTCTCGAAAAAGGACCGTCTTGCTCCAATGTGTACCTAACCATGAACATCAAGGCCTTTCTTAAAATCAATACACAAGTGTATATTTTTAAACCTGCATATTTAGTTAATATTGCCTGCTAACCTGGCTTGTTGCGAACTCTGTGAATACTATTTCTTCCTAACAAAGACAGCCAGCTTCACCAAACGGGGGATGATTTAACAAAAGCGCATTTGCTGAAAAAGCACAATCGTTTCACGACTGTACCTAACCATAAACATCAATGCATTTTGAAAAAATCAATACACAGAAGTATATATTTTTAAACCTGCATATTTAGCTAAAAGAAATCCAGATTAGCAGGCAATATTAACCTGGTGAAATTGTGTCACTTCTCTTGCGTTCATTGCACGCAGAGTCAGTGTATATGCAACAGTTTGGGCTGCCTAATTTGCCAGAATTTTACGTAATTATGACATAACATTGAAGGTTGTGCAAAGTAACCGGAATATTTAGACTAATGGATGCCACCCGTTAGATAAAATACGGAACGGTTCCGTATTTCACTGAAAGAATAAACGTTTTGTTTTTGAGATGATAGTTTCCGGATTCGACCATATTAATGACCTAAGGCTCGTATTTCTGTGTGTTATTATGTTATAATTAAGTCTATGATTTGATAGAGTAGTCTGACTGAGTGATGGTAGGCACCAGCAGGCTCATAAGCATTCATTCAAACAGCACTTTCATGCGTTTTGCCAGCAGCTAGTCGCTGTGCTTCAAGCATTGCACTGTTTATGACTTCAAGCCTATCAACTCCCGAGATTAGGCTGGTGTAACGGATGTGAAATGGCTAGCTAGTTAGCGGGGTGCGCGCTAATAGCGTTTCAAACGTCACTCGCTCTGAGACTTGGAGTGGTTGTTCCCCTTGCTCTGCAAGGGCCACGGCTTTTGTGGAGCGATGGGTAACGCTGCTTCGAGGGTGGTTGTTGTCAATGTGTTCCTGGTTCGAGCCCAGGTAGGGGCGAGGAGAGGGACGGAAGCTATACTGTTACACTGGCAATACTAAAGTGCCTATAAGAACATCCAATAGACATAGGTATATGAAATACAGATCGTATAGACAGAAATTGTCCTATATATATATATATATATATATATATATAACTACAACTTACAACTTCTTACCTGGGAATATTGAAGACTCCTGTTAAAAGGAACCACCAGCTTTCATATGTTCTCATGTTCTGAGCAAGGAACTGAAACGTTAGCTTTCTTACATGGCACATATTGCACTTTTACTTTCTTCTCCAACACTTTGTTTTTGCATTATTTAAACCAAGTTGAACATGTTTCATT
Source organism: Oncorhynchus mykiss (assembly GCF_057628025.1). Lineage (NCBI taxonomy): Eukaryota > Metazoa > Chordata > Actinopteri > Salmoniformes > Salmonidae > Oncorhynchus > Oncorhynchus mykiss. The sequence continues at coordinate 75,354,643 of NC_143037.1, forward strand.
TTATTTGAGGCTAAATTGTTTTTATTGATGTATTATATTAAGTTAAAATAAGTGTTCATTCAGTATTTTTTTTAAATATATATATTTTTAAATCGGCCAATTAATCGGTATCGACTTTTTGTGGTCCTCCAATAATCGGTATCGGCCTTGAAAAATCATAATCGGTCGATCTCTAGTAGAGAGAACAGTCCATGATTCGGGTGGCTGGAGTCTTTGACCATTTTTAGGGCCTTCCTCTGACACCGCCTGGTGTAGAGGTCCTGGATTGCAGGAAGCTTGGCCCCAGTCCTGAGCCGTATGCACTAACCGCCGAGCAGTTGCCATACCAGGCAGTGATGCAGCCAGTCAGGATGCTCTCGATGGTGCAGCTGTAGAAGGAAATAGGCTTTGTCGTGCCCTCTTCACGACTGTCTTTGTGTTTTTACAGTTTTAAATATTTAACCTTCATCTAACTAGGCAACTTCTCTAGGGTAGGGGGCAGCATTTGGAATTTTGGATGAAAAGATTGCCCAAATTGAACTGTCTGCTACTCAGGCCCATAAGCTAGGATATGCATATAATTAGTAGATTTGGATATAAAACACTCTAAAGTTTCCAAAACTGTTAAAATAATGTCTGTGAGTATAACAGAACTGATATGGCAGGCGAAAACCCAAGGAAAATCCAACCAGGAAGTATTATTATTTTGGGATTTCTGTTTTGAATTTGGTGCCCTGCAATTTCACTTGCTGTTGTCGAGTACCAGAGAGGTTAAGAACAAATTCTTACTTACAATGACTGCCTAGGAACAGTGGGTTAACTGCCTTGTTCAGGGCCAGAATGACAGATTTTTACCTTGTCAGCTTAGGGATTCGAACCAGCAACCTTTCGGTTACTCACTCAGATCACATTGTTATTGTTGTAACTTTTAATGTGTTAGAGTTCATGTTTACAGTTAATTCATTGAGCTGTATCTAAAGATATTTTATTTTGTTATTTACATATGTAATTGTATTATAAATTGTGTGAGGGAGAGAACTACATACATACTTCTGCTCTATTGGTTAGTATTGCATTACGCTAGTGACTGAAGTACCAGAATGCCTTGCGACAGGTAGTAGACAAAAGGATGAATGCGCCAGTTATGTTCAAGTGATATTCCTGACTTTCGCTAGGAACTTTCTTTTATTGTTTTGTAGAATCTAAAGTTGTTCAATGAAACGTGAACAAGTATTATTACTAAAATAAGCTTTCATTTCACAACCTGGCGTCCCGAGTCATTACTTTTGAAGATAGTTATTCTATATTTTTGGTGCCGAAACCTGGGAAAAGTATGAGCTGCTACGAAGATCACAGGGATGAAGCGACTGAAATGGTTGAGGAGGAACGTCGGGCATGAAGCAGAAAGAATGAGACCAAAGCGGGGTGACATTCGAGGTTCCACAACGCGGATTTTGGATCAGATTGACGTTGAAATCACCCAGTCAAATCCGAATACCGATCGCTTGAGTACATTGTTGGAATTGCTATCAGCTGAGGAGGACAGTTCGTTTGAACTCGATCGTGGAATTGAACAGTTAACGCCATTGGACGGATTGGAGGAAGAGATTGCATGCACGGAGGATTACAAAGAGCGCATTATCATGCTGAAGAGTCGTGCACAAAGAGTGATAACGAAGAAACAGGACGTCATCCCACTACCAGCCCGGGTGAGTGACGCTAACTCAAACAGATCACACAGACAATCAGTAAGGCTACCAAAGTTGATTAGAAAATTCTATGCAGATGTCAGTATGTGGCAGGAGTTTTGGAGCCAGTATGAGACTGCTATTCACAACAATGATTCACTGTGTAATAGAGAAGTTTACCTATCTGAAAACATATCTCATTGGACCAGCTGCAAAGGCAGCAGCATGACTGATGTTAACAGACAGTAACTATGATGCAATAGCTCTGCTCAAGAGCAGATTTGGAAGGTAAGATCTTGTGATTAGTTCTCATGTCAAAGCTGCTGAATCTCACTCCTGTGAAGAAATCCTCTGACCTAAATGCATTGAGGCGGCTATATGATGAATGTGAAATTCAGATTAGGAGCTTGGAATCACTGGGTGTAGTGTCAGAAACCTCTGGAAGCCTACTATGCCCAATCTTACTGCAGATGATTCCAGAGGACATAGCTCTTGACTATAGTTGTCAGAGGGGAGTAGATGATGAATGGAAAGTGTCTGAGATTATCAGTTTCCTACAGAAAGAGGTTCAGAGCAGGGAGAGAGCGCTCCAAATGACAAGATCATGCAACCAACAGAAAGAGGACAAACCATTGAACAAGTCATCCTCCTCCAATGAAATGAAAACAAAAAGACCCAGACAGCTGCGGCACTGCACACAGCCAGCCAGCCACAAGGAACAAAACTGTCTATTCTGTGACCGTGCAGACCACAAATCAGAGAACTGCCCTGACCACAATATTGCTACACGCAAAGAGAAACTAAAGAAAACAGGAAGATGCTTTTTATGTTTAGGACAGAAACACCCAGCAAAATTCTGTAAAGTCAAAGATGTGTCATGTGCAACATGTGGAAGCAGACATCACATTGCTGTGTGTACTGGTAAGAGGATTGAGGTTCAACCCCCTACTGTTTCTGCAGATGATTATGTTTCCTCAGTTATTCCCCATTCAGTGAAGATGAAACCAGATGGACAGAACACTGTGTTTCTACAAACGGAAAAGGCATGAGTAGAAGGCCCATCGAGCAGGAAGATAGCTAGAAGATCTGTCCTGATAGGAGCAGACTATCTGCCAGTAGTAGTATCAGGCAGAGTGGAGCGACTGACGGGTATGCTGGTTGCTTTAGAGAGCACTTTTGGATGGTCTGTGCAGGGACCAGTGTCCATATCATGTGTCGCCAAGGCAACATGAATGTTCAGGAGCTTGAGTCTCTGGGTATTATAAGTGAGAACACAGAACCCAGAGGAAAACGAGGCTCTACAGAGGTTAGAGAAAACAACCACCTTCAAAGACGGACGATAGCATGTGGAGTTGCCATGGAAATGAGAAATGCCAGAACTCCAAGACAACTGTAGAATCGCCAAGAAATGGTTTGAAATTCTGAAGAAAAGACTGAAGAAGGATGTGACATTGTACAGCAGATACAATGAAGTAGTAGAGGACTACTTAGAACAGGATATGGTAGAGGACGTGCCCAAGGACAACGCATCAAGTGCAGACAACGTAAAATACTACTTACCTCACCATGCAGTGCTCCGAGAAGATAAGGTGACGACAAAACTGAGATTGGTGTTTGATGCCTCGTCCCATGAAGATGGCTGTCCATCCCTCAATGACCGTCTACTCACAGGACCGAACCTGAATCCGGATCTGCTCAGCGTTCTGGTAAGGTTCAGACTACATGAGATCCCATGAAGATGGCTGTCCATCCCTCAATGACGGTCTACTCACAGGACCGAACCTGAATCCGGATCTGCTCAGCGTTCTGATAAGGTTCAGACTACATGAGATCCCATGAAGATGGCTGTCCATCCCTCAATGACGGTCTACTCACAGGACCGAACCTGAATCCGGATCTGCTCAGCTTTTTGGTAGGGTTCAGACTACATGAGATCGCATGAAGATGGCTGTCCATCCCTCAATGACGGTCTACTCACAGGACCGAACCTGAATCCGGATCTGCTCAGCGTTCTGGTAAGGTTCAGACTACATGAGATCCCATGAAGATGGCTGTCCATCCCTCAATGACGGTCTACTCACAGGACCGAACCTGAATCCGGATCTCCTCAGCGTTCTGATAAGGTTCAGACTACATGAGATTGCATTCATGGCAGACAGCAAAAAGGCATTCCTGCAGATATCTCTAGCAGAGAGAGACGCCGTGAGATTCCTATGGCTCACAGGCCCACCAAGGGGAGAAAATGAAGAGGAGCTGCGTGTGCTGAGGATGAACAGAGTGGTATTTGGAGCTTCCCCAAGTCCATTCTTGCTGGCAGCTACAATCAGGAAGCACCGGAAACACTATGAAACAGAACAACCAGAAGTTGTAGAGATATTGAGAGATGTAGATGACTTCATTGCAAGTTCACGCAATGTTGAAGAGGTTTCCTTTGTGACAACTGCAAAGCAAATGCTGTCGATTGCAGGCATGGACCTCTGCAAGTGGATTACCAACTCTCTTGATCTGAAAAACAAAATGGGAGGAGAGTACCGACAACTGACCACCCGTTGATGTTAGAAACACAAGGAGTAGTGCTGAAGGTTTTAGGTTTAGTATGGAGACCGGAAACAGATGACTTTGTGTTTGACCTCAGGCCGCTACTGAGCATTCTAAAGCAAAAGGAAAACACAAAGAGAAGTGTTCTGCAGTTGTCGACCCTCTTGGTTTTACCGTCCCCCTTCACCATCAGGATCAAGTGCATGTTCCAGGAAATGTGGGAGAAGGGACTGAATAATTACCACCTAATCTGACACGAGAATGGCAACAGTGGTGTTCAGAACTACCCCAGTTACACCTGCTCGCCATACCAAGGTGGTACAGAATAGACATGCGACCACAGAGCCACACGTGTTCTGTGACGCAAGTGAAAGGCGGTGCAGTAGCTCACTTGCAAGGTGAATCACAAGACCGGGAAACAATGACGAGTCTAGTCGCATCCAAGTCCAGGGTCGCCCCACTCAATAAAATTACGCTGCCACGCCTGGAGCTCATGGGAGCTGTGATTTGGAGCGAGACTAACAAAACAACCTGATCACCACACTGAAAATGGAACAAAAACAGATCGAAATGTGGACAGACTCGATGATCGTGCTGCATTGGATTTTCAGCTCAGCTCAGAAATGGAAACAGTTTGTGGTGAACAAGGTGACAGAGATCCAGTCCTTGACCAATCCAGAGTCATGGTCACATATTAAAGGGAAAACGGATCCAGCCGACCTCCCTACAAGAGGACAAACTGTTCGAAACTTAACACAGAGCCATCTACGGTGGAATGGACCCAGCGTTCTGACATCACCCAATCAGTCCGAGGAGACTGATGATAACAAGGTTGCAGAAGAGGTGAATACAGAATTCAAGTCCAGTCGCCAGGTTACTGTACAGCTCACAGCAAACAGCACAGACATTACTGAACCTGTGTTGGAGCTTGAAAGGTACAGCAAACTGAAAAGAGTGTTCAGAGTTGACCGCCTGGATGATGAGATCTATAGGCAATGCTCGTACAAACATAAAGATGCAAGGTGAACCGACTGCTGACGAACTGAAGCACAAAAGTACTGGTTCAAGGTAACATGAGTTTCAGTCAGGAGATCAAACTACTGAAGGCAGGAAAAGGCCTAAACAATGACTGTAAAATTAGAGAACTGAAACCGTTCCTGGACGAACACAAACTACTCCGTGTAGGAGGAAGACTGCAACAGTCTAACTTCACATTCAGAGAGCAGCACCCATGGGTTCTGCTCAACAAGCACAGATACTCAAATGATACAGTACCATCATGAGAAGGTGATGCATTCCGGAGCAAGAGACACTCTAGTACAAATCAGAGAGCGATACTGGATCAGGCAGCTGATCAAGAGCACAGTGACAAGATGTTTAGTGTGCAAGAGATTCAAGGCAAGGGCCAGACAGCAGGTCACTCCGCCTTTACCAAAAGACAGAATAACTGAATCTCCACCATTCGAAGTCACAGGTGTGGATTTTGCTGGACCGCTCTACAGGAAAGAAAATGTTTCTGTGAAGAAGTCATACGTTGCACTGTTCACTTGTGCTGTAACCAGAACAGTGCATTTGTAACTGGTCTCAGATCAGTCAACAGAGACATTCCTGTCAGCTCTGAAAAGATTAATCTCAAGGAGAGGATTATGCAAGGTAATCTACTCAGACAATGCAAAAATGTTCAAGAGAGCTGATCAGGACTTGAAAGAGCTGTAGAAGGCAATTGAAGAGCCCTAACTCTTGGCGTTCTTCTCAGAAAGGGGCATCACCTGGAGGGTCCATCTCCGAGCGAGCAGCCTGGTGGGGTGGATTCTGGGAAAGACTCGTCAGGTCAGTGAAAGCATGCCTGAGAAAGGTTCCCTGGGAGAGCTTCACTCAGTCCTGACAGAGGTTGAAGCTATCCTAAATTCTAGGCCTCTTCATGCACAATGAAGTGGTGTTCAGTAAAGTCAGCACACTGCTGTGACACACCACAGCCCACCCCACTGAAAGCGGGTGACGTTGTACTCATCTGCGAAGATAACACACTCAGACAAACCTGGAAACTAGGAATGATTGAGGAACTGTTTCCAGGCCGAGATGGCCTAGTTAGGTCATGTTCAGTTTGTACTGCTTCAGGGACTTTGTTTAGAAGACCTATTCATCTCAGCGATTTAGATGAACACCGTTGTTCATCGGGGGGAGGATGTTGGAACTTTTTAATGGGTTACAGAGTTAATGTCATTGAGCTGTAGCTAAAGATATTTTCTTTACAGTTATTTACATATGTAATTGTAGTAGAATTCGTGTGATGGTGAATTTACGGTATTGACTGCAAGTACCAGAATGCCTTGCGACATAATTTACAAACAAAGACTTTGTGTTTAGTGAGTCCACTAGGTCAGAGGCAGTAGGGATGACCAGGGATGTTCTCTTGATAAGTGTGTGAATTGGACCTTTTTCCTGTCAAAATGTAACAAGTACTTTTGGGTGTCAGGAAAAATGTATGGTGTAAAAAGTACATTGTCTTTAGGAAAGTAATGAAGTAAAAGTTGCCAAAAATATAAATAGTAAAGTACAGATACCCCAAAAAACTACTTAAGTAGTTCTTTAAAGTATTTTTACTTAAGTACTTTAAGTACTTTACACCACTGCTCAGATCACATCATGTTCCTTCATTACTACTCTCACTACGATCACATCGGGGGCCCCTCAGGGGTACGTGCTTAGTCCCCCCTCCTGTACTCCCTGTTCATCCATGACTGCATGGCCAAGCACAGGCTCCAACACTGTTAAGTTTTCTGACGACCCGACGATGGTAGGCCTGATCACCGACAACAATGAGACAGCCTATCGGGAGGAGGTCAGAGACCTGACAGTGTGGTGCCAGGACAACAACCTCTCCCTCGTTGTGAGCAGGATAAAGGAGCTGATTGTGGACTATAGGAAAAGGAGGGCCGAATTCACATCGACGGGGCTGTAATGGAGCGGGTCGAGAGCTTCAAGTTCCTTGGTGTCCACATCACCAGCAAACTATCATGGAAACACACCAAGACAGTCATGAAGAGGACTCGACAATGCATATTCCCCCTCAGGAGACCTAATTTTTTTTGGCATGGGTCCCCAGATCCTCTAAGTTTTACAGCTGCACCATCAAGAGCCCTAACTGTGACTGTGACAGCTAGCTAGCTATGTTAACCGGGTGCTTTCTTAGCTAGACTACCAATGTTTTACAAACAAAAACACTAGCTAGCTCAATTAGCTACCTAAATATCACATAGGCTAGACCCTAAACTTATTGACTTAGCTAGCTACCTCTGCTCTAACAGGTAGCTAAGATAGCTAGCGAGCTAACATTAACATTAGCTGACGTTAACGGAGAAACTTTGACGACAACAACCATGAACAGTCCAGAAATGAAGCTAGATACAATGTCAAACTAGTTAGCGACTGCAACGAAATACACTACTACAAATACAATAGCTACAATTACCTATTTTTAACTTTTTGGTACCTTCTCCGGCTGGCCTCCACTGTTAACCAACTGACTGACCCTCACAACTGTTGGAAAGTCGAGCACAGAGGCAGGCTCGAGCTGCGGAGGCCACTGCTGCTGGATCGTGTGTGTTTTTTGAATCTTGAATGAAACTTTTGCCTATTTTCCGGTTCAGTAACAATTTGGCATGCAACCTTGGGTTATGACAAAGAAACACGATGGCAAAATGACACAGTTGGCGATACATCTTCATAACTTACCCGGTTTAGATACACTATTTTCCATTCCTATGTCTTCTCAGAATGCGCAGGCATAGCTACTGTCAAAAGTTGCATGCGGGACATGTCCATAGTGTGTCATCTCATAGTGTTGATGTCTTCACTATTAGAAAATAGTACAAATAAAGAAAAACCCTGTAATTAGAGTAGGTGTGTCCAAACTTTTGACTGGTACTGTATATGAGCCCAAAGCCCCCCCCCCCCCCCCCCCCCCCCCCCAAGAAACATTAATTAAAATAGTGACGGTGCCGTTATACAATCAATAGCCTACCGCGTATTACGCATGGCAGAAAAAACATGAAACAAAACTGACTTTTATAAGATGTCTTTTGGTACATAATTGGTCTAGTCTATAACAAATTGTAAACTTAAATTGTAGTGATTTGCCTTTTGAGTGTAGACTGTATTATTATGCATACTGGATGGACTGGTCACCTTCTGGTCCAAACTTTCTATTTATGAGTCCTGGGAGAGAAGGGTTCTTCCTTTTAAAAGTTGCGTCATACTGCAGCACAGCTTGCGATCTGCCGCAAAATTCTATGGCAAGTTATTTAAGTGTCAGCCATTGTTTCCATTAATGGTAGTTAGTGCTAGTCTGCCCACTAGAGGGCGTCTTTGAGAAGCGAAGTTATTGAAATGACATAGAGCTGTAGGGCCTAAGAGTCAAAGGGAGTCTTGAACAGATGGGATTGATTTTTGGAAATGTAGATGAATTAATTTGATGACTATTATGGTGTTTCTATTCCAAGAAAAACTAACATGCGTTTCTTACTGTAGCTGTTTTAGCACAACCTCCTTATTGGCATAAAGACCTTCTTCTTCAAAATGAACTACATCCATCAATCATTAATTTGTGCATGTCATCACACAGCATACAAGTCATCCATGTCATTAAATACAGTCAAGCATTTTAGTTATAAAACTAAATATTTAACAAAGGGAGCCTTGAATAATTGAAAAAAAAAATTTGGGCCTGATGCAGGACTCAAGTGCCAGAGAAGAGAGACTGTCCGACTGAAAACGCCTCCATTAATTTACGAAAAAGATAGTAAATTAGTGCCACAGTTTAGACTACCAATAGATCAGCGTTCTAACTTGTGATAGTGTGGTGCAATGACAGAATGCCACCATCTACCACAAACGGTCGTGGCATAAACCCTAAACTTTTAAGGGAAGAACCACTGTAGGCAATGCTGTTGGTTCGTTGACTGTGCAGGGCAATTTACAGAGTTAGCCTACAATTTCATAGTGAATTTGTATACTTTCACACATGACCTTTTAGGTAGAAAATATCTCACCACTGTGCGTTTCCATTTCCTCCACTCACTCCTTCATTCCTTTCTCAAGCACACAGAGGAGCTGTCAACCATGAAAAATAATGAAATATGTTTAGTTGTGAAAACATTCCCGAAAAAGATTTCTCTTGGTTTCCCAAATTAAGCCCTGGGTAGCTGCAGGAACAGGGTTGGAGAGCCAATGGCATACAGAGATTGGGTGGAATATTACCAGTCACGCAGCGAGAGGCTGCGTGCTCCTCAAACAGTGGTTGATGCCTGGAGTGAAATATCTGGAGTAGCCTATCTAGCATGACTGAAAAGCGAACAGGCGCTTCCCCAAATTGAAACCGACTTGCCTCATATGCATAGACTAGTGATCTAGCGGTTTGTTACTCTTCTTATTGGCTGAGGAACAGGGGCAGCTATTTTAACGTCTTCAAACTGTGGATCTGAATTCGGTAAGAAGGACACGTGGCGTCGCATCCTCCACTTGCATGTTCTGTTAATATAAAGATTTCTGTCATTCTGAGCACCGTGGGTGGACTCCCCTGAGCACTGTGGGTGGACTCCCCTGAGCACTGTGGGTGGACCCCCCTGAGCACCGTGGGTGAACTCCCCTGAGCACTGTGGGTGTACTCCCCTGAGCACCGTGGGTGTACTCCCCTGAGCACCGTGGGTGTACTCCCCTGAGCACCGTGGGTGGACTCCCCTGAGCACCGTGGGTGTACTCCCCTGAGCACCGTGGGTGTACTCCCCTGAGCACCGTGGGTGGACTCCCCTGAGCACCGGGGGTGGACCTCCCCTGAGCACCGGGGGTGGACCTCCCCTGAGCACCGGGGGTGGACCTCCCCTGAGCACCGGGGGTGGACCTCCCCTGAGCACCGGGGGTGGACCCCCCCCTGAGCACCGGGGGTGGACCCCCCCCTGAGCACCGGGGGTGGACCCCCCCCCCCCACCTGAGCACCGTGGGTGGACCTCCCCCCTGAGCACCGTGGGTGGACCCCCCCCCTGAGCACCGTGGGTGGACTCCCCTGAGCACCGTGGGTGGACTCCCCTGAGCACCGTGGGTGGACCCCCGAATCAGGTTAATCAGGTTACAATGCATATTGCTCTGGTAAATGTCTCGTATGTCCGGTAAATTAAAATGCTGCCGGTCAAATGTCCACCTCCACATTTTCATAACGGAAATCCTAAAATATACCTATTACTCTTGTAATTTCTTTGTCCCTGTCAGAATAAGCTGCCACGGGCTGCTTGAGTGCGGAGGGGAGACGACCCCACCACTCGCCACCGAACAGAACTAGTTCCCGTCTGTGCCTCACAAAAGAAAAGTTTGAATTACGCCAATTAAGATTCAAATGAGAATTTTGATAATAACGTGCGACAGGACAGGCTCTAGTCATTTAACTGAATAGCCTGAAATGTTTTTTTTTCAGCTCAGATTTAATCTATAGGCAGTGTTTTTAGCTTTTTTTTATGTTTAAAGAAAAATATGTATTCATTCAGGTTCACAGTGTGGACCGAACCGAGGTCCCCCATACCGAACCGAGGTCCCCCATACCGAACCGAGGTCCCCCATACCGAACCGAGGTCCCCCATACCGAACCGAGGTCCCCCATACCGAACCGAGGTCCCCCATACCGAACCGAGGTCCCCCATACCGAACCGAGGTCCCCCATACCGAACCGAGGTCCCCCATACCGAACGGTTCGGTACTGTTAAACCCCTACTGACCTCCATTCATTTAGTCACCCTAATTCTGGCCATCCTACAAGGGTAAAAACTCCAATAACTTGTGAACGAATTATGATAGAGACATGAGGTTTGGACCATTTTGATTTTCTTAGAGGATTATCTGCACAATTATTTTACCCACTGGTCAAAATATGAGTTTTTAATTGGACACCCTACAGGCTACATACAGTATATGAGTTTTTAATTGGACACCCTACAGTATATGAGTTTTTAATTGGACACCCTACAGTATATGAGTTTTTAATTGGACACCCTACAGGCTACATACAGTATATGAGTTTTTAATTGGACACCCTACAGTATATGAGTTTTTAATTGGACACCCTACAGGCTACATACAGTATATGAGTTTTTAATTGGACACCCTACAGGCTACATACAGTATGAGTTTTTAATTGGACACCCTACAGTATATGAGTTTTTAATTGGACACCCTACAGGCTACATACAGTATATGAGTTTTTAATTGGACACCCCACAGGCTACATACAGTATATGAGTTTTTAATTGGACACCCTACAGTATATGAGTTTTTAATTGGACACCCTACAGTATATGAGTTTTTAATTGGACACCCTACAGGCTACATACAGTATATGAGTTTTTAATTGGACACCCTACAGTATATGAGTTTTTAATTGGACACCCTACAGGCTACATACAGTATGAGTTTTTAATTGGACACCCTACAGTATATGAGTTTTTAATTGGACACCCTACAGGCTACATACAGTATATGAGTTTTTAATTGGACACCCTACAGGCTACATACAGTATATGAGTTTTTAATTGGACACCCTACAGTATATGAGTTTTTAATTGGACACCCTACAGGCTACATACAGTATGAGTTTTTAATTGGACACCCTACAGTATATGAGTTTTTAATTGGACACCCTACAGGCTACATACAGTATATGAGTTTTTAATTGGACACCCTACAGGCTACATACAGTATGAGTTTTTAATTGGACACCCTACAGTATATGAGTTTTTAATTGGACACCCTACAGGCTACATACAGTATATGAGTTTTTAATTGGACACCCTACAGTATATGAGTTTTTAATTGGACACCCTACAGGCTACATACAGTATAGTGAATTCATGTGCTACTTCTCATTACAGTTAACTGTGTTACATTCATTATTTCATGGTATACAGAAACTATCCCGTTCTCCCCATTGGTATCTGACTGTCTCCTTTTTAAGGGAAGCACCGTTGGTATCTGACTGTCTCCTTTTTAAGGGAAGCACCGTTGGTATCTGACACTATCCAGGTATTCCCTTAGTGCCTGGCAGCTCTCTACTGCAGTGTCCCATCCCAGACTGCATCGTACTATAGTACTGTCAATGAGGATTCTTCACCATGATACTAGTGCCCATGTCCCCTTTTCTATAGCCCACACACACTGAGCTATAAATATGGGCCAATGAGAGACTGATTTTCAGAGGCAGAATCTACCTCGTCTTCCTCACACATAGAACAAACCTCGGGCCAGCTGGCACCTACTAGTTCCTCTGCTGAATGCAAAAGGATACGAGGGAGGGTTATGGAGATGTAATGGTCCATGACGGTTTTTCCTTATCAGTAGACCTACAGTCATACAAACAGCTACACTAAGAGTGACATCAGAACCCCTGAGAGACTGTGTACTGTCTTGGTATGACGTTATTGGTCATTTTCTTTTGAGTCTAAACCCTACGAGCTTCCCCACCATCTCATTGGATAGCCAGTCATGTTGATGACGGCGGCCTAACTATGAATTTTAGAAGACCTGTAATTGGCCAGCCAAATAACCGTGGTCTCCGTAATAACCATTGGAATAGATGCACATTTTCGCCGCTCCTGACTGCATGTCCTGCCATAGAAGGAATAGAACGGGCGTCACCCATTCAAGTCAATGATAGCATAATGGGTGGACTGGCGGCCACATTCAAGTCAATGATGGTATAATGTGTGGACTGGCGGCCACATTCAAGTCAATGATGGCATAATGGGTGGACTGGCGGCCACATTCAAGTCAATGATGGGTGGACTGGCGGCCATTGCGATTGTACCCATAGGAGCAAAGCAGGAAGTAAAATATGTGTTGATTCAACTGACATTTACAAAAAATGCATTCCATTGTATGAGCTACATTTAGTTAACCTTTTCACACGTGACTTCCAAATATCTCTACCGGTCGCCCCCAGCGTGAGTTGTTTTATGCACGTGATGTCAGAATAATTTTGCACGCCCAATTTTTCAGTTTTTGGTTTGTTAAAAAAGTTTGAAATATCCAATAAATGTCGTTCCACTTCATGATTGTGTCCCACTTGTTGTTGATTCTTCACAAAAAAATACAGTTTTATATCTTTATGTTTGAAGCCTGAAATGTGGCAAAAGGTCGCAAAGTTCAAGGGGGCCGAATACTTTCGCAAGGCCCTGTATTTGCCAGCTATGTGTGGCACCATGTTTGTTGACATTATACAATGCATTCTGGGTGTCACGGAAATGTCTGTCAGACCAAAGATGTTAGGAGGCAAAGGAACGGTTCACTCATCTTTCGGGTAAACTTCCGGAAGTAAATGAAGGGAAGTGAATGATGGTAGACGACACCTTCTTCATCATGCATACTGCAAACAGACCAAACTCGTCTTGTCTACACTTATTGTCTTTGGTTGACGCGAAAAACACACATGGCGACGAGCACAAAAACCACCCATCTTCGGATTACTTTTGATTTTAAACTGTTATACTCAATGATTTGGATCAGTGTTGAGCTCACCCGTGATGTATTATAAATAGTAATTGCTGTTAGCTCATTCATATTGTGGTTTCTGTCAGCTGAGAGTTATCTTAATATGACTGCTTGTGTTATGTCAACCTTTCCTCAGTTAGCGCTAGGACTAATGTAGCCTATATTTTCCGGTTTAGATTATTGTGTTATGTCTTTCCTCAGTTAGCGCTAGGACTAATGTAGCCTATATTTTCCAGTTTAGATTATTGTGTTATGCTGTTGCTACTTCTGTGAATGTCTGAACATTCCATCCAAAAATAAACTGGCCACATTCAGAACATAACTTTTGTAAGGACTGTCTTTGTGCAGAAATGTTTCTTTGAGAAAAGTGTGCCTAGCTCAAATGCTGACTGTTGTGTTAATCGAAACTGGATATTCTAAATAAGTGTTCAAATCGCACCGGTTTGAGCGTACGCTGCAGGGACCACTGTAGAATCACACCCGTTTGTTGGTACGTGTGAAAAGGTTAATATAATTTGAAGGAACATTCTACATCACAATGGAAATGATTGCATCACAATACCCTGATGAAGACAGCTTATTGCATCTGAGCTCCTATAGTGTGCGGCTCTCCTTTCAATTGTTCCAGTGTTCTACTCCGCTAGCCAGCACCTCGCCTAAATCGGTGTGAGTTTCTTTCGCCTCTAGATGCATCACAATACCAGGCAGCCATTGTGAGGGTACCCATGAGTTTTTTACCAGTGAAAATGCCAGAGTTAGAGGTTCCATGCCTAACCTTTCATCTGTATTTCATCTCTCTTCAGAAGACTTAAAATAGACAGACAGAGAGAGAGAGAGAGAGAGAGCGAGACAGATCTCAACCCAGAGTCAGAGCGTTCAGTCAGCACACTGACACCCCTATCAGATCACAGTCTTCTTGAACAGAGCAATACTCAATCACGAGGCGTCAAAGGAACTGAATAATATTAAGAAATGCTATAGAAGGAAGGAAAGTAGTCTGGAACTCTGCCAAATAACAATTAGGCAACAACAAATTCAAACCCTTTGAGACAACTTCCTGGACAAAATGTTTCACTGTAATAATGAAAGTGTAACCTTGGGAGTAGAAAATCTAAACTGTATATTTGACCTCCTGTTTCCCTATCAAATCTAAACATTTAAGTAGACAACCTTAAAAAATGAACAACAGTGACAAAATGTTTGATGAAGAATGCAGAAACCTATCCAACCAAAAACAGAGACCCAGAAAACCTGAGCCTGTGCCTTAAATGACAGAGGAACACACTACGGAAAAAGAAGGAACAGCACGTCAGAAATCAGCTCAGTGTAATTGAAGAATCCATAGAATCTAACCACTTCTGGGAAAATTTGAAAACACTAAACAAACAACATGAGTTATCTATCCAAAACGGAGATGCATTGATAAACCAATATTTTTGGCTCTAGAACAAACAGCAAAAACATATACATGATCAAATACAAATCTTAGAATCAACTATTAAAGACTACCAGCACCCACTGGATTCTCCAATTACATTGAATGAACTACATAACGAAATACAAACCCTCCAAATCAAAAAGCCCTGCGTTGTTGATGATATCCTAAATGAAATAAAATATGCAGACCACAGATTCCTCAACCCAATTGAGATGGTTTGGGATGAGTTAGACTGCAGAGTGAAGGAAAAGCAGCCAGCAAGTGCTCAGCATATGTGGGAACTCCTTCAAGACTGTTGGAAAACCATTCCTCATGAAGCTGGTTGAGAGAATGCCAAGAGTGTGCAAAGCTGTCATCAAGGTGGCTACTTCGAAGAATCTTAAATATAAAATATATTTTGAATTAACATTTTACTTTTTCTTTTGGTTACTACATTTGTGTTATTTCACTGTTGTGATGTCTTCACTAACATTCTACAATATAGAATCCTCACTTTTGACTGGTACTGTGTGTATATATAAACGAATTGGTGAGGGCACTAGAACAGTCTGCAGCACCCGGCCTCACTCTACTGAAATCAAACGTCTACTGTTTTCTGACAATCTGGTGCTTCTGTACCCAACCAAGGAGGGCCTACAGCAGCACCTAGATATTCTGCACAGATTCTGTCAGACCAGGGCTCTGACAGTAAATCTCAGTAAGACAAAAGTAATGGTGTTCTAAAAAGGTCCAGTTGCCAGGACCACAAATACAAATTCCATCTAGACACCGTTGCCCCAGAGCACACAAAAATGTATAGTGGTTCTTCCTTTATAAGTTGTCGTACTGCAGCACAGCTTGCAGGTTGCCCCAGAATTCTATGGCACGTTATTTAAGTGTCAGCCATTGTTTCCATTAATGGTAGTTAGTGCTAGTCTGCCCACTAGATGGCATCTTTGAGAAGCGAAGTTATTGAAATAACATGGAGGTGTAGGGCCTAAGAGTCAAAGGGAGCCTTGAATAGAACAGACACTATGGGATTGATTTTTGGAAATGTAGCTTAATTAATTTGATGACTATTATGGTGTTTCTATTCCAAGAAAAACCAAAATGCATTTCTTACTGTAGCCGATGTAGGCCTAAGTGTTTCCGTTAGTAAAATATGACGCTGTACAACGTGACCGGTCGGGAGTAGACCTAGGCTACTAAGTGACTGCAAGCGAAGAGCAAAATAATCCTAACATTCCACATAAAAATCTGATTGATTCATAAAGACCAGTCCCCAAGCTCTGTCATTCAGTGATATTTATTCTCATAGTAATGTATGGATCCAGACAGATATGGTTTGAAAACAATGCATTTGGTGGTCTATGCAAAAGAGATGGGAGAAATTCCCTGAACTCGGCAAGTCTATTGTCCTGCTTATAGCCCATCAAGGGTGGATGGCTTCTTGTTTATTCTTAAAAGAACTCCAGCTCAGAGAAGAGAAAGGAGCCGTGAATAATATGAATTATATATATATATATATATATATTTATTTATTTATTTATTTATTTATTTATTTATTTATTTCAGAACATTAACCATGTATGTTCTCTAGTTTTGACCCAATGATTTGTCTGACAAAGACCTTTGCGTGGCCCAGGCATGGATCAAAGCTGGCGAGACTTTCAATGACGTCATCTTCACAGACGAGTCAACCGTTGCCCTTGCTACAGTAAAAAAAGAGCCAGCATAGTAAGTAGACCTACACCACTTTTATTAAAGTGGTGAGTCTCACTAGTGTTGAGTAATGTACTGTTTAAAGTGGCAAGTCTCACTAGTGTTGAGTAATGTGCTGTTTAAAGTGGTGAGTCTCACTAGTGTTGAGTAATGTGCTGTTTAAAGTGGTGAGTCTCACTAGTGTTGAGTAATGTGCTGTTTAAAGTGGAGTCAAACTAGCATTGAGTATTGTGCTGTTAAAAGTGGTGAGTCTCACTAGTGTTGAGTAATGTACTGTTAAAAGTGGTGAGTCTCACTAGAGTTGAGTATTGTGCTGTTAAAACCTCTTGCAACTCCCCCCCTACTTTGTGCAATTTCCGCCTGAAGACATACCCAAATCTAACAGCCTGTAGCTCAGGCACAGAACCAAGGATATGCATATTCTTGGTACCATTTGAAAGAAAACACTCCGAAGTTTGTGTAAATGTGAATTGAATGTAGGAGAATAACACACAATAGATCTGGTTTAGATAAAACAATGAAAAAAAACATACGTTTTTTCTTTTTGTATCATCTTTAAAATGAACAAGATAAAACAAACATTCAGATAGGATGATAGGGACAATTTCAGTGAAAAACATAAGAGGGCAACAGTACTTGTGCAAAGTTACAGAATGATAACCAAAATGAGTGTGCTACATGACATTTATCATGAAGTCACCCAGGTGTCCCACACAAGTAACCCAAATGTACCCAAGTGGCCAAATTGGTGAAGGTATACATTTTGAAGCAAATAACTATATACAAAATGTCAAAATGGTATTCTAACACACCCCCCCCACAAAAAAAAAATTAAGAAAAAAAAAAGAAAAAAATATGGAAAAAAAAAAAAAATATATATATATATATATATATATATATATACATTTACAAAATAACATGGGTAACTATTTACACACTTTCAATATTTGGATGACCCTAAGTCCTCTATGAAATCAAATCTATTTAAATAGCCCCAGCCTAAAACCCCAAACAGCAAGCAATGCAGGTGTAGAAGCACGGTGGCTAGGAAAAACCAGGCTGAGGGGTGGCCAGTCCTCTTCTGGCTGTGCCGGGTGGAGATCACAGTGGTTGTAGAGGGTGCAACAGGACAGCACCTAAAGAGTAAAAATGAACAGTTTAGGGTTCCATAGCCGCAGGCAGAACAGTTGAAACTGGAACAGCGGCAAGGCCAGGTGGTCTGGGGACAGCAAGGAGTCATCATGCCAGGTAGTCCTGACGCATGGTCCTAGGGCTCAGGTCCTCCTCCGAGAGAAAGAGAGAATTAGAGAGAGCATACTTAAATTCACACAGGACACCGGATAAGATTCCCATTCGGAGTCAGTGTCACTGTGAAAGAAAATGTTCAGTTAGAATAGTTTCACATATGAGCCCTGTATCAACAGGTATAATAAACAGATATATATAGAGAGTTGAAGGTTGAATATATTATTATATTATTATTACCTGCTAGATCTATTGTCTCTTTTATATTATGACATTTCAGCTAGATCTACTGTCTCTTACATTATGACAGACCAGCTAGATCTACTGTCTTTGTTATATTACAACAGACCAGCTGTATCTACTGTGTCCATTTCACTTTGGCCATTGATGTGGTCCTGCCCTCTCCTCAACAGCCTCAAATAGGCTATTTCATGTGGGTTGGGGTGGGGCGGCAGACACACACATCTCACATTTCATGACATTAAATGTTTATATATTGCTTCTAAAATAAATAGAAAATCACAAATAATATTTTATATTATTAATTTCAAACAGGGCATTAGCATGATAAGAACTTACCAGTCCAAAACGATATCCTCTCCCGTTCAAAAAATATTCCTCCACAATTGCTAAATGAAGCGTCCTACAACAATCTCTGTCTCACCTTCCCAGTCAATTTATTCTAAAGTTGTGTGTACATCTGTATATCTAGACTTAGATTTAGCTTTCCCTGACTTAGTCGCCATAATGATTGATATATAAACAGCTGAATCTGCGCATTCACCAAACAATGCAGTGCGTAATATGTGTTTCTCCTTCCGGTATGAAACTTCAATAGCGCATGACTCACTTTACGCTGGAGTTTACTACATGGGTTGGTCTTGCAACACATAAACATGGCGTATTGCCGTTTAGCTCAGCTCATTGGCTATCTACCCAGCTAGATTTCAAGACGATCAGTGGTCATTGGGTTAAAAGACAGTCAATCAACGAAACAGCGGGCCAATCATTGGTGCACAATGATGTCATTACTTGTTGTCTTCAAATCGGTTTCTTTCAGTCAATGCGTCCCGCGAAATGGCCCATCAGGTTTGATTGTGTTACAAACAAACCAGTTGATTGCAGTGAAACCAAACATGACTGGAAAAGTCAAGTTCTGTGTGGGTGATTTACCTGGAATGTGTCGTCGAAAATGGAATGAGACGGAATTCACTACACAAGCGGTTCACAAAATGTTTCGTGTTAGGCTATAAAAACGACATTTAATTATTTTGGGATATGTATACCGAGTATGTTCACATCCCTGTCAGACCATTTTTATTGGTAAACTACACGGTAATGTAAAAGTTAGTATTTTTTTTAGTGATCCAATACGTAATATAGTAAATACACTTATCATAATTTGGTTTTAATCCAGACAGGTCAGAATAAGTATCTAAATCCTGTGGAGGGATTCTAATTGTGGTTTTTAAAAAGATAACAGCGTACAATGAAACCCTTGTTTTTAAGCCCTGGATTTCTAGCACTTTGATATTATTGTTGGATCTGATTTTAACAGCTAACATTTCAGTGGCCATTATAAATAGATATGCCGACAGTGGACAACCTTGTTTTTACTCCTCTTGACAGTTTAAAACTTTCAGAGATGTAGCCATTATTTACTATTTTACACATAGGGTTACTATACATAATAACATTTTATAAGGGCTTCTCCAAAATTGAAATATTCCAGGCATTTATATATAAACTCTAGTCGTACTTTATCAAAGGCCTTTTCAAAGTCGGCTATGAATGCCAGGCCTGGTTTCCCAGATATTTCATAGTGTTCTATTGTTTCCAGTACTTATATTATCTCCAATGTATTGTCCATGTAAAAAAAAAAAAACTGTCTAATTAGGATATTAATAATATCAGACAATACCTTTTTTAAATTCTATGCGCTAAGCATTTTGCTAGAATTTTTGCATCACAACACTGAAGTGTAAGAGGCCTCCCATTTTTTTAAATGGTCTGGATCTTTATATTTACCACTTGGATCCTGTTTCAGTAGTAATGAAATCAGACCTTCTTGGTGTGTGTCTGATAATCTACCATTTATATAGGAGTGGTTAAAACACGCTAATAACAGTCGTGAGTATATCAAAAAAAGTTTGGTATCCAGCCCTGGAGTTTACCCAGCCTTAAAGGCTTTAATTGCATCAAGAAGTTCCTCCTCTGTAATTTGGCCTTCACATGAGTCTTTCTGTACATTATTAATAGGAAAGAAATCCATACAATTAGCTTCGGTTAGTGGAGATGGAGACGACTGAAACGAAAACATATGCTTAAAGTACTTTACTCCCTCTTTCAAAATGTTGTTTGGTGATTCATGGGTGACTCCATTTCTAACAAGTTTCAGTAAATACTTTTTGGTAGCATTCCATTTCCTTTGTTAGTATGGACTCTTTTGACCTAAAGTGCTTCTTTTTTTTTTTTTAGAGATCGATACTGAATTGCATGGCCTCTAAAGACACATTAAAAAAGTGTCCCATACAATAAGGGGATCTGCTGTACCTATGTTATGTCGGGAAAAAGTCAGTTATCAATTCTTCTGTCCTAGTTAAAAACAAGTTATCATTCAATAGATTTTGATTAAATCTCCAATATCCTTGCCCACGTGGAAAATCTGTAAGAGTAATATATATTCCCATTATGTGATGGTCCGACCGCATCCTGTCCCCTATCAACACTTTTTAAACTTTTGGTGCTAGAGAGATTGACATAAGAAAGTAATCAAGACGACTAGCTTGATTGAGCCTCCTCCATGTATATCTCACTAGGTCAGGGTATTAAACCTCCTCCATGTATATCTCACTAGGTCAGGATATTAAACCTCCTCCATGTATATCTCACTAGGTCAGGATATTAAACCTCCTCCATGTATATCTCACTAGGTCAGGATATTAAACCTCCTCCATGTACAGTGCCTTGCGAAAGTATTCGGCCCCCTTGAACTTTGCGACCTTTTGCCACATTTCAGGCTTCAAACATAAAGATATAAAACTGTATTTTTTTGTGAAGAATCAACAAGTGGGACACAATCATGAAGTGAAACGAGATTTATTGGATATTTCAAACTTTTTTAACAAATCAAAAACTGAAAAATTGGGCGTGCAAAATTATTCAGCCCCTTTACTTTCAGTGCAGCAAACTCTCTCCAGAAGTTCAGTGAGGATCTCTGAATGATCCAATGTTGACCTAAATGACTAATGATGATAAATACAATCCACCTGTGTGTAATCAAGTCTCCGTATAAATGCACTGTGATAGTCTCAGAGGTCCGTTAAAAGCGCAGAGAGCATCATGAAGAACAAGGAACACACCAGGCAGGCAGATACTGTTGTGAAGAAGTTTTAAAGCCGGATTTGGATACAAAAAGATTTCCCAAGCTTTAAACATCCCAAGGAGCACTGTGCAAGCGATTAATATTGAAATGGAAGGAGTATCAGACCACTGCAAATCTACCAAGACCTGGCCGTCCCTCTAAACTTTCAGCTCATACAAGGAGAAGACTGATCAGAGATGCAGCCAAGAGGCCCATGATCACTCTGGATGAACTGCAGAGATCTACAGCTGAGGTGGGAGACTCTGTCCATAGGACAACAATCAGTCGTATATTGCACAAATCTGGCCTTTATGGAAGAGTGGCAAGAAGAAAGCCATTTCTTAAAGATATCCATAAAAAGTGTTGTTTAAAGTTTGCCACAAGCCACCTGGGAGACACACCAAACATGTGGAAGAAGGTGCTCTGGTCAGATGAAACCAAAATTGAACTTTTGGCAACAATGCAAAACGTTATGTTTGGCGTAAAAGCAACACAGCTGAACACACCATCACCACTGTCAAACATGGTGGTGGCAGCATCATGGTTTGGGCCTGCTTTTCTTCAGCAAGGACAGGGAAGATGGTTAAAATTGATGGGAAAATGGATGGAGCCAAATACAGGACCATTCTGGAAGAAAACCTGATGGAGTCTGCAAAAGACCTGAGACTGGGATGGAGATTTGTCTTCCAACAAGACAATGATCCAAAACATAAAGCAAAATCTACAATGGAATGGTTCAAAAATAAACATATCCAGGTGTTAGAATGGCCAAGTCAAAGTCCAGACCTGAATCCAATCGAGAATCTGTGGAAAGAACTGAACTGCTGTTCACAAATGCTCTCCATCCAACCTCACTGAGCTCGAGCTGTTTTGCAAGGATGAATGGGAAAAAATGTCAGTCTCTCGATGTGCAAAACTGATAGAGACATACCCCAAGCTACTTACAGCTATAATCGCAGCAAAAGGTGGCGCTACAAAGTATTAACTTATGGGGGCTGAATAATATCTCACTAGGTCAGGATATTAAACCTCCTCCATGTATATCTCACTAGGTCAGGGTATTAAACCTCCTCCATGTATATCTCACTAGGTCAGAATATTAAACCTCCATGTATATCTCACTAGGTCAGGGTATTACACCTCCATGTATATCTCACTAGGTCAGGATATTAAACCTCCTCCATGTATATCTCACTAGGTCAGGATATTAAACCTCCTCCATGTATATCTCACTAGGTCAGGATATTAAACCTCCTCCATGTATATCTCACTAGGTCAGGGTATTAAACCTCCTCCATGTATATCTCACTAGGTCAGGATATTTAAGCCTTCATATATCCAACAATTCCAATATATCCATGACATTCATGATTCCCTTGAGTGCATGAGGGTGATAGTTTGTAGTGTGATCTCCTTAAGTGCATGAGGGTGATAGTTTGTATTGTGATCTCCTTAAGTGCCTGAGGGTGATAGTTTGTATTGTGATTTCCTTTAGTGCCTGAGGGTGATAGTTTGTAGTGTGATTTCCTTAAGAGCCTGAGGGTGATAGTTTGTAGTGTGATTTCCTTTAGTGCCTGAGGGTGATAGTTTGTATTGTGATTTCCTTTTCGGTCCATAGAGGTATTTAAAACCATATTATAATCTCCCACCATAACGATACAGTATGGTGTTGCTTATAGAGTTGATCAATTATTATATATTTTGTCAAAGAAGTGTGGATCATCGTGATTTGGACCGTACAGGTCAACGAGACATATCTGTTTATGGTCCAGTAACATATTAAACATCATCCATCTACCTTGAGGATCTGTTAGTTATGGTTGAGGATCTGTTAGTTATGGTTGAGGATCTGTTAGTTATGGTTGAGGATCTGTTAGTTATGGTTGAGGATCTGTTAGTTATGGTTGAGGATCTGTTAGTTATGGTTGAGGATCTGTTAGTTATGGTTGAGGATATGTTAGTTATGGCTGAGGATCTGTTAGTTATGGTTGAGGATCTGTTAGTTATGGTTGAGGATATGTTAGTTATGGTTGAGGATCTGTTAGTTATGGTTGAGGATCTGTTAGTTATGGTTGAGGATATGTTAGTTATGGTTGAGGATCTGTTAGTTATGGTTGAGGATCTGTTTGGACAGATGGGTGAAGTTGGTTATGGTTGGAGTTAGAATTTTGGCTGTCAGAAGTATTAAAATCAACCAATGTCAGCCTTTTTAAATGCTTTATTATCCAAATGTTTAAAGTGCATGTGGGGTGACGGGAAAGAAAAGGAAATGGTGCAGTTTGAGGCAATGTGGCAGAGAGTGATGGGTGCGCTGGAGATGGGGGTGGGAACAGGTGGGTCTGGGGGGGGTGGGTGAACAGGTGGGTCTGGGGGGGTGTGGACAGGTGGGTCTGGGCAGGTGTGAGCAGGTGGGTCTGGGGGGGTGTGAACAGGTGGGTCTGGGGGGGTGTGAACACAGGTGGGTCTGGGCGGGTGTGAACACAGGTGGGTCTGGGCAGGTGTAGTTGTCTTGTATGTGTATGTTTTCTACTGTCTAAAAAATATAAAAAGGAATACAAAGAAAAATCTCTTGCATCTGATTATTTATTATGAATAGGATTTGTTTGATTAATTTTGTTTACATTAATTATAACTACAATGTCACAAATAATTGATCACACACAACATGAGTCGATTAACTTGGTCGAAACAACCAAAACATTTATTTATTAAAGGTGCTTATTTATTTTGATCCGAAGCCATGAGTGAGTGAGTCATCTTTATGCTGACGAATCCTCGCTGGTCTCTTTCATTCAGTTTCTTCTTCACCTCAGCAAAGGACTCCGTGTTTCAGCAACTCACTTTATATATAGAGGGGCTATCAGTCTTTCACACTGTGGTAAATAATGGCACTTTGTTATCTAGAATTATTTCCTTCTGTTTTTAGAGGGAGAGAAACCAAAAGGCCACCGTACCTATTTTTCAAAAATCGTCTCTACACGTCAAGTGTAATTCCCCCATTTGTATTTACCCAAGTTCTCTCTCAACACCAGGACCACCGGCAGCGTTGTGTGTGTGTGTGTGTGCCTGATGCAGGACTCAAGACTGAAAACGACTCCATTAATATCCGAAAAGAGAGTCAATTTGTGCCACATTTTAGACTACTGATAAATGAGCATTCTGACTCCTCCTTGTCGTAGTGTGGTGCAATGACAGAATTACGCAATCTGCCACCATCTACCATAAACGGTCGCTGCATAAACTCAACACCTTTTTAAGGAAGAACCACTGTACGTACCTCGGCCTAAACGTCACCGCCACTGGTAACTTCCACAAAGCTGTGAACGATCTGAGAGACAAGGCAAGAAGGGCCTTCTATGCCATCAAAAGGAACATCAAATTCGACATACCAATTAGGACCTGGCTAAAAATACTTGAATCAGTTATAGAACCCATTGCCCTTTTTATGGTTGCGAGGTCTGGGTTCCGCTCACCAACCAAGAATTCACAAAATGGGACAAACACCAAATTGAGACTAATTCTGCAAAAATATCCTGTGTACAACGTAAAACACCAAATAATGCATGCAGAGCAGAATTAGACTGACACCCGCTAATGATCAAAATCCAGAAAAGAGCCGTTACATTGAACAAACGATTCCCAAACCTTCCATAACAAAGCCAGAGTGGTCCTGGGGCTCTGTTCACATACACAAGCAGACCCCACAGAGCCCCAGGACAGCAACACAATTAGACCCAACCAAATCATGAGTAAACAAAACATTATTACTTGACACATTGGAAAAAACTAGCAAAAAAACTGAGCAAACTAGAATGCTATTTGGCCCTAAACAGAGAGTACACAGCGGCAGAATACCTGACCAATGTGACTGACCCAAACGTAAAGAAAGCTTTGACTATGTACAGACTCAGTGAGCATAGCCTTGCTATTGAGAAAGGCTTCCGTAGGCAGACATGGCTCAAGAGAAGACATACTATGTGCACACTGCCCACAAAATGAGGTGGAAACTGAGCTGCACTTCCTAACCTCCTGCCAAATGTATGACCATATTAGTGACACATATTTCCCTCAGATTACACAGATCCACAAAGAATTCGAAAACAAATCCAATTTTGATTAACTCCCATATCGATTGGGTGAAATACCACAGTGTGCCATCACAGCAGTAATATTTGTGACCTGTTGCCACAAGAAAATGGCAACCAGTGAAGAACAAGCACCATTGTAAATACAACCCATATTTATGTTTATTTATTTTCCCTTTTGTACATTGTTACCACACTGTATACAGACATATGACATTTGAAATGTCTTTATTTCTTTTGAACTTTTGTGAGTGTAATGTTTACTGTAAGTAAATGTGTTTATTTTATTTAAACATATGTTTCCCATCAAAGCCCCTTACATTGAAATTGAATTGAAAATGTTTAGACTACGGTTCAAAATGTACTTTTCTGGCTGATTTTGTTTCATTTATTAGTTCTCCTGTAATCGATGAGTCTCTTTTTTTTCTCTTTTCAGGTGCTGGGGAGTCTGGGAAAAGTACAATAGTGAAGCAGATGAAGTAAGTTCAAGAAACATCTTTCATCAAACTGCATTATGTCAAACTCACAAATCCCCATGATGGTTGCAGCACAGAACTAGAATGAGTTGGTGATGAGTGGTTTGACTGTTCTGTTCATTCCATTTCTATGGGTAGAATGTTGGTGATGTTGGTGATGAGCAGTTTGACTGTTCTGTTCATTCCATTTCTATGGGTAGAATGTTGGGGATGTTGGTGATGAGCAGTTTGACTGTTCTGTTCATTCCATTTCTATGGGTAGAATGTTGGTGATGTTGGTGATGAGCAGTTTGACTGTTCTGTTCATTCCATTTCTATGGGTAGAATGTTGGTGATGAGCAGTTTGACTGTTCTGTTCATTCCATTTCTATGGGTAGAATGTTGGTGATGTTGGTGATGAGCGGTTTGACTGTTCTGTTCATTCCATTTCTATGGGTAGAATGTTGGTGATGTTGGTGATGAGCAGTTTGACTGTTCTGTTCATTCCATTTCTATGGGTAGAATGTTGGTGATGTTGGTGATGAGCAGTTTGACTGTTCTGTTCATTCCATTTCTATGGGTAGAATGTTGGTGATGTTGGTGATGAGCGGTTTGACTGTTCTGTTCATTCCATTTCTATGGGTAGAATGTTGGTGATGTTGGTGATGAGCAGTTTGACTGTTCTGTTCATTCCATTTCTATGGGTAGAATGTTGGTGATGTTGGTGATGAGCAGTTTGACTGTTCTGTTCATTCCATTTCTATGGGTAGCACGTTGCAGCCCAAAAATAGCATTCCAACTCACATACAACACGACAGTAGCAGTCCAAATAGCATTCAAACTCACATACAACACGACAGTAGCGCGTTGCAGTCCAAATAGCATTCCAACTCACATACAACACGACAGTAGCGCATAAACCATGGCAAAAGGTTACTGTTACTATTTCTGGTTTTGACATTTGTAAGTTATATAGCTGATTATTTTAACTTATTAAACAGTTAACCCGATTAGTTAAACTTGTTAACTGTCATTCAGATAATATGCTGTCGATGTACAGTACTGTCTTTTGTGAGGGTTTAATGGTTCAGGGATAATTGCCATTGCCAGCTGAGTTCATCTCTTTCTGTCGTGTGTGTGTGTGTGTGTGTGTGTGTGTGTGTGTGTGTGTGTGTGTGTTGCATAGAGAGATGCTAGCCTCATTTTAACGTGGCGCTCAGGCAGAGAGACGATGGAGGGAAGCACACATTACATAACACAATGGCCACAGAGGCCAGCAGCTAGCCTGGCATGGCCTGAATAGACTACCAACCCTGGATTCCCACATTAAGCATGCCTATTTACTCACACAATAGACCTGTTAACAGTTGGTTGGTTTTGGAAATGTCTTGTCTTGAATGGTCACGCATACAGAAAAGTTCAAAACTTCAGTTAGATTTCCTTTAGACCAGAGTGACAATGTTCCGCTGTGCACATTATGTAGAAAACATGCCTAATCCATTGATTCATACCAAGTGTTAAGTTGTATTTAAAAAATATATTATATTTTTGAGGAGGGATGGGGGACCGCCACCATCCACCCCTTCAGAGGAGAACTTAATTAATGCTGTTCAAGTGTGGATATTGGACCAGACCGAGTGACTTTATCTGAAATCTAAACTAGCATGACGTTTTGAATGTTCTCCCGTTCAGAATCATCCATGAGGCCGGCTACTCCGAGGAGGAGTGTAAACAGTACAGAGTGGTGGTGTACAGCAACACAATCCAGTCTATCATCGCCGTCATCAGAGCCATGGGACACCTAAAGATAGACTTTGGGGACGCCGCACGAGCGGTAGGCACACAACGCAACGTAACTTTATGGTCTAGCAAAACTTGTGGTTCGCATTGTGTCTGTGTTTTTAATGCCCTGCTTTCTTAAACTATGGGTCGGGACCCAAAGTGGGTGTGGCATGTGAGAGGTGGGTCGCCAGTTATGAGCTACGTCTATAATCACATGCTATTTCATCTTAATTTGGGTCTTTTGGAGGGCGTTTTGAGTCACCAGAGGACGGTCAATTTCTCATTTGGGTCTCAAGCTGAAAAAAAGGGTTTGAAGAACCCATGCCCATCTGTATTTGATGAGCTGAGTCTTTAGAGTTCTCATCGTCTACCGAACAGGTCTCACATTTTCACCCAAAGGGTCTGATTTAGAGTTGAGAAAAGTGGACGCAACTCAGACTTTCACTTTAATAATTTACAGAGTTTAACGGGAGGCTTGCTCAAAAAGGTGATGTAAGGATCTCAGGACAGAATATTGCCCCAAGTGCAGTGGTGTAAAGTACTTTAGTAAAAATAAGTACTACTCAAGTAGTTTTTTGGCGTAATATACTTTACTATTTATATTTTTGATAAAATATATCTAATTTACGTAGGTATTCACACCCCTGAGTCAATATATGTTAGAATCACTTTTGGCACATTTGTTAAAAATTTGTTAAGCAAATTTTTACTCCTGAACTTATTTAGACTTTCCATAACCAAAGGGTTGAAAAAGTACTGACTCAAGACATTTTCAACTTTTAATTTATTTAGTAAACATTTCTAAAAACATAATTCCACTTAGACATTATGATGTATTGTGTGTAAAACATTTTTAATTCAGGCTGAAATAAAATGAAAAAATGAAAAAAAGTCAAGGGGCTGTGAATGTACCTGTAGGCACTGTACCTGTAGGCACTGTACCTGTAGGCACTGTACCTGTAGGCACTGTACCTGTAGGCACTGTACCTGTAGGCATGTACCTGTAGGCACTGTACCTGTAGGCACTGTACCTGTAGGCACTGTACCTGTAGGCATGTACCTGTAGGCATGTACCTGTAGGCACTGTACCTGTAGGCACTGTACCTGTAGGCACTGTACCTGTAGGCACTGTACCTGTAGGCACTGTACCTGTAGGCACTGTACCTGTAGGCATGTACCTGTAGGCACTGTACCTGTAGGCACTGTACCTGTAGGCACTGTACCTGTAGGCACTGTACCTGTAGCCAATGTACCTGTAGGCACTGTACCTGTAGGAATGTACCTGTAGGAATGTACAGTGCCTTGCGAAAGTATTCGGCCCCCTTGAACTTTGCAACCTTTTGCCACATTTCAGGCTTCAAACATAAAGATATAAAACTGTATTTTTTTTGTGAAGAATCAACAACAAGTGGGACACAATCATGAAGTGGAACGACATTTATTGGATATTTCAAACTTTTTTAACAAATCAAAAACTGAAAAATTGGGCGTGCAAAATTATTCAGCCCCTTTACTTTCAGTGCAGCAAACTCTCTCCAGAAGTTCAGTGAGGATCTCTGAATGATCCAATGTTGACCTAAATGACTAATGATGATAAAAACAATCCACCTGTGTGTAATCAAGTCTCCGTATAAATGCACCTGCACTGTGATATTCTCAGAGGTCCGTCAAAAGCGCAGAGAGCATCATGAAGAACAAGGAACACACCAGGCAGGTCCGAGATACTGTTGTGAAGAAGTTTAAAGCCGGATTTGGATACAAAAATATTTCCCATGCTTTAAACATCCCAAGGAGCACTGTGCAAGCGATAATATTGAAATGGAAGGAGTATCAGACCACTGCAAATCTACCAAGACCTGGCTGTCCCTCTAAACTTTCAGCTCATACAAGGAGAAGACTGATCAGAGATGCAGCCAAGAGGCCCATGATCACTCTGGATGAACTGCAGAGATCTACAGCTGAGGTGGGAGACTCTGTCCATAGGACAACAATCAGTTGTATATTGCACAAATCTGGCCTTTATGGAAGAGTGGCAAGAAGAAAGCCATTTCTTAAAGATATCCATAAAAAGTGTCGTTTAAAGTTTGCCACAAGCCACCTGGGAGACACACCAAACATGTGGAAGAAGGTGCTCTGGTCAGATGAAACCAAAATTGAACTTTTTGGCAACAATGCAAAACGTTATGTTTGGCGTAAAAGCAACACAGCTCATCACCCTGAACACACCATCCCCACTGTCAAACATGGTGGTGGCAGCATCATGGTTTGGGCCTGCTTTTCTTCAGCAGATGATGGTTAAAATTGATGGGAAGATGGATGGAGCCAGATACAGGACCATTCTGGAAGAAAACCTGATGGAGTCTGCAAAAGACCTGAAACTGGGACTGAGATTTGTCTTCCAACAAAACAATGATCCAAAACATAAAGCAAAATCTACAATGGAATGGTTCAAAAATAAACATATCCAGGTGTTAGAATGGCCAAGTCAAAGTCCAGACCTGAATCCAATCGAGAATCTGTGGAAAGAACTGAAAACTGCTGTTCACAAATGCTCTCCATCCAACCTCACTGAGCTCGAGCTGTTTTGCAAGGAGGAATGGGAAAACATTTCAGTCTCTCGATGTGCAAAACTGATAGAGACATACCCCAAGCGACTTACAGCTGTAATCGCAGCAAAAGGTGGCGCTACAAAGTATTAACTTAAGGGGGCTGAATAATTTTGCACGCCCAATTTTTCAGTTTTTGATTTGTTAAAAAAGTTTGAAATATCCAATAAATGTCGTTCCACTTCATGATTGTGTCCCACTTGTTGTTGATTCTTCACAAAAAAATACAGTTTTATGTCTTTATGTTTGAAGCCTGAAATGTGGCAAAAGGTCGCAAAGTTCAAGGGTGCCGAATACTTTCGCAAGGCACTGTACCTGTAGGAATGTACCTGTAGGGAATGTACCTGTAGGCATGTACCTGTAGGCACTGTACCTGTAGGAATGTACCCGTAGGACATGTACCCGTAGGACATGTACCTGTAGGACATGTACCTGTAGGCACTGTACCTGTAGGACATGTACCTGTAGGCCATGTACCTGTAGGAATGTATACCCTTGGAAGTGAGCCTTTATTGGAAGCAGAGTTGGAAGGTTTTGCAGCTTCCGGGGGTTTTCCTGAGGAGGGGGGAGGGGCATTCATCTTTCATAAACATATGGCAGTGGTTCCCAAAGCTCTTCCACCTGTTCTATTTATTCTAGACTAGCACATCTGATTCAATGTATCTAGGGGTTGGGGATTATACACTGAACGGAAATGTATAAACACAACATGCAACAATTTCAAAGATTTTTACTGAGTTACAGTTCATATAAGGAAATCAGTCAATTGAAATACATTAATTTGGCCCTAATCTATGGATTTCACATGACTGGGAATATAGATATGCATCTGTTGGTCACAGATACCTTAAAAAATAAGTAGGGGTGTGGAACCAGTCAGTATCTGGTGTGACAACCATTTGCATCGAGTTGATCAGGCTGTTGATTGTGGCCTGGGGGATGTTGTCCCTTTCCTCTTCAATGGCCGTGTGAAGATGCTGGATATTTGCGGGAACTGGAACGCGCTGTCGTACACATCGATCCAGAGCATCCCAAACATGCTCAATGGGTGACATGTCTGGTGAGTATGTGGGCCATGGAACTGGGACATTTTCAGCTTCCAAGAATTGTGTATAGATCCTTGAAACATGGGGCCGTGCATTGTCATGCTGAAACATGTGATGGCGGTAGATGAATGGCACAACAATGGACCTCAGGATCTCATCACGGTATCTCTGCATTCAAATTGCCATTGATAAAATGTAATTGTGTTCGTTGTCCGTAGCTTATGCCTGCCCATACCACCACCACCATGGGGCACTCTGTGGAGGACCTGGGCTGGCGTGGTTACATGTGGTCTGCGGTTGTTAGGCCGGTTAGACGTACTGCCAAATTCTCTAAAACGACGATGGAGGCGGCTTATGGTAGAGAAATTAACATTTAAATTATCCGGCAACCGCTCTGGTGGATATTCCTGCAGTCAGCATGCCAATAGCACGTTCCGTCAAAACTTGAAACATATGCGGCATTGTGTTGTGGGACAAAACTGCCCATTTTAGAGTGGCCTTTTATTGTCCCCCGCACAAGGTGCACCTATGTAATGATCATGCTGTTTAATCAATATCTTGATATGCCACACCTGTCAGGTGGATGGATTATATTGGCAAAGGAGAAATGCTCACTAACACGGATGTAAACAAATTTGTGCACAACATTTTAGAGAAATACGTTGTTTTTTTTTGTGCATATAGAACATTTCTGGGATCTTTTATTTCAACTCATGAACACTTTTTACATGTTGCGTTTATATATTTGTTCTGTTAACCAGTTGAATCAGGTGAGCTTGATCTGGAATATATGATATCTGGAAGTATCCCAGATGCATTTTGGGAAACACTGGTCAATCAACGAATCAATGAATCACTGGTCTAATGAGCATGTCTATTTTACCAGGACGATGCTCGTCAGCTGTTTGTATTGGCTGGTACAACGGAGGAGGGTGTGATCTCATCAGATCTAACCGGTGTGATACGGAAACTGTGGTCGGACAGCGGGGTCCAGACCTGCTTCCTGCGTTCCAGAGAGTACCAGCTCAACGACTCCGCATCCTAGTAAGACACGCACACACAGACTGACAGACGGACACAGTGTACACACACACACACACACAGACTGACAGACGGACACAGTGTACACACACACACACACACACGCACAGACTGACAGACGGACACACACACACACACACACACACACACACACGCACAGACTGACTGACAGACGGACACACACACACACAGACTGACAGACGGACACAGTGTACACACACACACACACACACGCACAGACTGACAGACGGACACAGTACACACACACACACACACACACAGTACACGCGCTGTACCTCACTTGTTATGCTTGTAGACTGATTTTATTTAGAGATAATACAAATACGTGCCACAAAGATACACCCTGGCTGTTTACAATGCTGTAAGCTGCCGACACATTCACTTCTATAGGAACGACTGTGTCTTAAATTCACTGACAACTTCCTCTTGTCATACATGACTGAAACTTAACCTCGCCCTCTTTCCTCTGAATTTCATTGTTTTATTACATCTCCTGAGAGGTTACATTTCCGAAGGACCGAGAATAGTTTGTTTTTTTTTGCTATGTAAAAGCTCACAGTAGAGATGGACAAGACTGGTCTTGCTTATCGCCTTGGATAGGGCTCGTTTAGACTGCAGCCTGTTCAGAATGTAGACCAGCTAGCTAGCTGATACAGCTGATGGTGTTCTACAACGCAGTGGGAGATTATGATAAACGCTGTCATCACAGACATTACCCAGCTGGTTGTCAAAGCTGTTACCATTTCACTTAGGAAATATTAGAGTTGCTCTACACTGTAAATTCATGTGTCACTGTAGGTTGTAGTATATTGTTTTTCCATTTCCGTTATAATTTGAATTAGTTACAGTTCTGAGTTAGAGCCTTCGTCAAAGAGTAATATAATTTACTGTGGCCTATAAGTTGAACACTAGATTGTGTAAGTACAGTATACGATATTTGTACACCAGAATCTAAAAGTGGGAACTAACTTTATTTATACATGAACTGAATATTTAGACCAGGGTTCCCCAAATGGCAGCCTGCCGGCCTATACTGGCCCTCTAGTGACCCCCCCCCCCCCCCCCCCCCCAAACAAATCTTGTTTTAGTTGTTGGACAGACTGTAAAAACACCAGCAAATCAGCTCCAAGTATTCTCACACATAGTAGAGCTATATACACACTCAGTGGCCTGTTATCTAGGTACACCTACGTTCATGAAAATGGTTCGCTCCTACAGACAGTGAGTCACGTGGCCGTATGAAGCAGGCAGACCGGCATCGAGGCATTCAGTTCGATTGAACTTTAGACTGGACAAAAACGAGAGCCCCGAGAGACTTTGAGCGTGGTATGATCGTTTGGTGCCAGGCGCTCCGGTCCCAGTATCTCAGAAACGGCCGTCCTCTTGGGCTTCTCACTCACGACAATGTCTAGGGCTTTACCGAGCATGTGGCGACAAACAAACATCCAGTCAGCGGAAGTCCTGTGGGTGAAAACATCTCGTTGTGGAGAGAGAAGCTAACAGGCGGGCCACAAACAGGGAAATAAACGGTGCAGTACAACAGTGGTGTGCAGAACGGCATCTCAGAACGCACCACTGGTCGGTCCTTGTCACGGATTGGCTATTGCAGCAGACAACCACACCTGGTTCCACTCCTATCAGCTAAAAACAAGAAGAAGCAGGTTCACCAACACTGGACAAGTTAGGAATGGAAAAACAACAGGTGTAGACTAACAGTGAAATGCTGACAGGCCCTTCCCAACAATGTAGAGAGAAACAACAGGTGTAGACTAACAGTGAAATGCTGACAGGCCCTTCCCAACAATGTAGAGAGAAGCAACAGGTGTAGACTAACAGTGAAATGCTTTCTGATGGGCCCTTCCCAACAATGTAGAGAGAAACAACAGGTGTAGACTAACAGTGAAATGCTTTCTGACAGGCCCTTCCCAACAATGTAGAGAGTAACAACAGGTGTAGACTAACAGTGAAATGCTGACGGGCCCTTCCCAACAATGTAGAGAGAAACAACAGGTGTAGACTAACAGTGAAATGCTGACAGGCCCTTCCCAACAATGTAGAGAGAAACAACAGGTGTAGACTAACAGTGAAATGCTTTCTGATGGGCCCTTCCCAACAATGTAGAGAGAAACAACAGGTGTAGACTAACAGTGAAATGCTTTCTGACAGGCCCTTCCCAACAATGTAGAGAGAAACAACAGGTGTAGACTGACGGGCCCTTCCCAACAATGTAGAGAGAAACAACAGGTGTAGACTAACAGTGAAATGCTGACGGGCCCTTCCCAACAATGTAGAGAGTAACAACAGGTGTAGACTAACAGTGAAATGCTGATGGGCCCTTCCCAACAATGTAGAGAGAAACAACAGGTGTAGACTAACAGTGAAATGCTTTCTGACGGGCCCTTCCCAACAATGTAGAGAGTAACAACAGGTGTAGACTAACAGTGAAATGCTTTCTGACGGGCCCTTCCCAACAATGTAGAGAGTAACAACAGGTGTAGACTAACAGTGAAATGCTGACGGGCCCTTCCCAACAATGTAGAGAGAAACAACAGGTGTAGACTAACAGTGAAATGCTTTCTGATGGGCCCTTCCCAACAATGTAGAGAGAAACAACAGGTGTAGACTAACCGTGAAATGCTGACGGGCCCTTCCCAACAATGTAGAGAGAAACAACAGGTGTAGACTAACAGTGAAATGCTTTCTGATGGGCCCTTCCCAACAATGTAGAGAGAAACAACAGGTGTAGACTAACAGTGAAATGCTGACGGGCCCTTCCCAACAATGTAGAGAGAAACAACAGGTGTAGACTAACAGTGAAATGCTTTCTGACGGGCCCTTCCCAACAATGTAGAGAGTAACAACAGGTGTAGACTAACAGTGAAATGCTGACGGGCCCTTTCCAACAATGTAGAGAGAAACAACAGGTGTAGACTAACAGTGAAATGCTGACGGGCCCTTCCCAACAATGTAGAGAGAAACAACAGGTGTAGACTAACAGTGAAATGCTGACTGACGGGCCCTTCCCAACAATGTAGAGAGAAACAACAGGTGTAGACTAACAGTGAAATGCTGACTGACGGGCCCTTCCCAACAATGTAGAGAGTAACAACAGGTGTAGACTAACAGTGAAATGCTGACTGACGGGCCCTTCCCAACAATGTAGAGAGTAACAACAGGTGTAGACTGACGGGCCCTTCCCAACAATGTAGAGAGAAACAACAGGTGTAGACTAACAGTGAAATGCTTTCTGACGGGCCCTTCCCAACAATGTAGAGAGTAACAACAGGTGTAGACTAACAGTGAAATGCTGACAGGCCCGTCCCAACAATGTAGAGAGTAACAACAGGTGTAGACTAACAGTGAAATGCTGACAGGCCCGTCCCAACAATGTAGAGAGAAACAACAGGTGTAGACTAACAGTGAAATGCTTTCTGACGGGCCCTTCCCAACAATGTAGAGAGAAACAACAGGTGTAGACTAACAGTGAAATGCTTTCTGACAGGCCCTTCCCAACAATGTAGAGAGTAACAACAGGTGTAGACTAACAGTGAAATGCTGACAGGCCCTTCCCAACAATGTAGAGAGAAACAACAGGTGTAGACTAACAGTGAAATGCTTTCTGACGGGCCCTTCCCAACAATGTAGAGCGAAACAACAGGTGTAGACTAACGGGCCCTTCCCAACAATGTAGAGAGAAACAACAGGTGTAGACTAACAGTGAAATGCTGACGGGCCCTTCCCAACAATGTAGAGAGTAACAACAGGTGTAGACTGACGGGCCCTTCCCAACAATGTAGAGAGAAACAACAGGTGTAGACTAACAGTGAAATGCTGATGGGCCCTTCCCAACAATGTAGAGAGTAACAACAGGTGTAGACTAACAGTGAAATGCTGACGGGCCCTTCCCAACAATGTAGAGAGAAACAACAGGTGTAGACTAACGGGCCCTTCCCAACAATGTAGAGAGAAACAACAGGTGTAGACTAACAGTGAAATGCTGATGGGCCCTTCCCAACAATGTAGAGAGTAACAACAGGTGTAGACTAACGGGCCCTTCCCAACAATGTAGAGAGAAACAACAGGTGTAGACCAACAGTGAAATGCTGATGGGCCCTTCCCAACAATGTAGAGAGTAACAACAGGTGTAGACTAACAGTGAAATGCTGACGGGCCCTTCCCAACAATGTAGAGAGAAACAACAGGTGTAGACTAACGGGCCCTTCCCAACAATGTAGAGAGAAACAACAGGTGTAGACTAACAGTGAAATGCTGATGGGCCCTTCCCAACAATGTAGAGAGTAACAACAGGTGTAGACTAACAGTGAAATGCTGATGGGCCCTTCCCAACAATGTAGAGAGAAACAACAGGTGTAGACTAACAGTGAAATGATGACGGGCCCTTCCCAACAATGTAGAGAGTAACAACAGGTGTAGACTAACAGTGAAATGCTTTCTGACAGGCCCTTCCCAACAATGTAGAGAGAAACAACAGGTGTAGACTAACAGTGAAATGCTTTCTGACGGGCCCTTCCCAACAATGTAGAGCGAAACAACAGGTGTAGACTAACGGGCCCTTCCCAACAATGTAGAGAGAAACAACAGGTGTAGACTAACAGTGAAATGCTTTCTGATGGGCCCGTCCCAACAATGTAGAGAGAAACAACAGGTGTAGACTAACAGTGAAATGCTGACGGGCCCTTCCCAACAATGTAGAGCGAAACAACAGGTGTAGACTAACAGTGAAATGCTTTCTGACAGGCCCTTCCCAACAATGTAGAGAGAAACAACAGGTGTAGACTAACAGTGAAATGCTTTCTGATGGGCCCTTCCCAACAATGTAGAGAGTAACAACAGGTGTAGACTAACAGTGAAATGCTGACAGGCCCTTCCCAACAATGTAGAGAGGAACAACAGGTGTAGACTAACAGTGAAATGCTGACAGGCCCTTCCCAACAATGTAGAGAGTAACAACAGGTGTAGACTAACAGTGAATTGCTGATGGGCCCTTCCCAACAATGTAGAGAGTAACAACAGGTGTAGACTAACAGTGAATTGCTGATGGGCCCTTCCCAACAATGTAGAGAGAAACAACAGGTGTAGACTAACAGTGAAATGCTTTCTGATGGGCCCTTCCCAACAATGTAGAGAGAAACAACAGGTGTAGACTAACAGTGAAATGCTTTCTGATGGGCCCTTCCCAACAATGTAGAGAGTAACAACAGGTGTAGACTAACAGTGAAATGCTGACGGGCCCTTCCCAACAATGTAGAGAGAAACAACAGGTGTAGACTAACAGTGAAATGCTTTCTGATGGGCCCTTCCCAACAATGTAGAGAGAAACAACAGGTGTAGACTAACGGGCCCTTCCCAACAATGTAGAGAGAAACAACAGGTGTAGACTAACAGTGAAATGCTGACGGGCCCTTCCCAACAATGTAGAGAGAAACAACAGGTGTAGACTAACAGTGAAATGCTGACGGGCCCGTCCCAACAATGTAGAGAGAAACAACAGGTGTAGACTAACAGTGAAATGCTTTCTGATGGGCCCGTCCCAACAATGTAGAGAGAAACAACAGGTGTAGACTAACAGTGAAATGCTGACGGGCCCTTCCCAACAATGTAGAGCGAAACAACAGGTGTAGACTAACAGTGAAATGCTTTCTGACAGGCCCTTCCCAACAATGTAGAGAGAAACAACAGGTGTAGACTAACAGTGAAATGCTTTCTGATGGGCCCTTCCCAACAATGTAGAGAGTAACAACAGGTGTAGACTAACAGTGAAATGCTGACAGGCCCTTCCCAACAATGTAGAGAGGAACAACAGGTGTAGACTAACAGTGAAATGCTGACAGGCCCTTCCCAACAATGTAGAGAGTAACAACAGGTGTAGACTAACAGTGAAATGCTTTCTGACGGGCCCTTCCCAACAATGTAGAGAGTAACAACAGGTGTAGACTAACAGTGAAATGCTGACAGGCCCTTCCCAACAATGTAGAGAGTAACAACAGGTGTAGACTAACAGTGAATTGCTGATGGGCCCTTCCCAACAATGTAGAGAGTAACAACAGGTGTAGACTAACAGTGAATTGCTGATGGGCCCTTCCCAACAATGTAGAGAGAAACAACAGGTGTAGACTAACAGTGAAATGCTTTCTGATGGGCCCTTCCCAACAATGTAGAGAGAAACAACAGGTGTAGACTAACAGTGAAATGCTTTCTGATGGGCCCTTCCCAACAATGTAGAGAGTAACAACAGGTGTAGACTAACAGTGAAATGCTGACGGGCCCTTCCCAACAATGTAGAGAGAAACAACAGGTGTAGACTAACAGTGAAATGCTTTCTGATGGGCCCTTCCCAACAATGTAGAGAGAAACAACAGGTGTAGACTAACAGTGAAATGCTTTCTGATGGGCCCTTCCCAACAATGTAGAGAGAAACAACAGGTGTAGACTAACAGTGAAATGCTTTCTGATGGGCCCTTCCCAACAATGTAGAGAGTAACAACAGGTGTAGACTAACAGTGAAATGCTTTCTGATGGGCCCTTCCCAACAATGTAGAGAGAAACAACAGGTGTAGACTAACAGTGAAATGCTTTCTGATGGGCCCGTCCCAACAATGTAGAGAGAAACAACAGGTGTAGACTAACAGTGAAATGATGACGGGCCCTTCCCAACAATGTAGAGAGTAACAACAGGTGTAGACTAACAGTGAAATGCTTTCTGACGGGCCCTTCCCAACAATGTAGAGCGAAACAACAGGTGTAGACTAACAGTGAAATGCTGACAGCCCCTTCCCAACAATGTAGAGAGTAACAACAGGTGTAGACTAACAGTGAAATGCTGACAGGCCCGTCCCAACAATGTAGAGAGTAACAACAGGTGTAGACTAACAGTGAAATGCTGACAGGCCCGTCCCAACAATGTAGAGAGAAACAACAGGTGTAGACTAACAGTGAAATGCTTTCTGACGGGCCCTTCCCAACAATGTAGAGAGAAACAACAGGTGTAGACTAACAGTGAAATGCTGACGGGCCCTTCCCAACAATGTAGAGAGAAACAACAGGTGTAGACTAACAGTGAAATGCTGACGGGCCCGTCCCAACAATGTAGAGAGAAACAACAGGTGTAGACTAACAGTGAAATGCTTTCTGATGGGCCCGTCCCAACAATGTAGAGAGAAACAACAGGTGTAGACTAACAGTGAAATGCTGACGGGCCCTTCCCAACAATGTAGAGCGAAACAACAGGTGTAGACTAACAGTGAAATGCTTTCTGACAGGCCCTTCCCAACAATGTAGAGAGAAACAACAGGTGTAGACTAACAGTGAAATGCTTTCTGATGGGCCCTTCCCAACAATGTAGAGAGTAACAACAGGTGTAGACTAACAGTGAAATGCTGACAGGCCCTTCCCAACAATGTAGAGAGGAACAACAGGTGTAGACTAACAGTGAAATGCTGACAGGCCCTTCCCAACAATGTAGAGAGTAACAACAGGTGTAGACTAACAGTGAAATGCTGACAGGCCCTTCCCAACAATGTAGAGAGAAACAACAGGTGTAGACTAACAGTGAAATGCTTTCTGATGGGCCCTTCCCAACAATGTAGAGAGAAACAACAGGTGTAGACTAACAGTGAAATGCTGACGGGCCCTTCCCAACAATGTAGAGAGAAACAACAGGTGTAGACTAACAGTGAAATGCTTTCTGATGGGCCCTTCCCAACAATGTAGAGAGTAACAACAGGTGTAGACTAACAGTGAAATGCTGACGGGCCCGTCCCAACAATGTAGAGAGAAACAACAGGTGTAGACTAACAGTGAAATGCTTTCTGATGGGCCCGTCCCAACAATGTAGAGAGAAACAACAGGTGTAGACTAACAGTGAAATGCTTTCTGACAGGCCCTTCCCAACAATGTAGAGAGTAACAACAGGTGTAGACTAACAGTGAAATGCTGACTGACGGGCCCTTCCCAACAATGTAGAGAGAAACAACAGGTGTAGACTAACAGTGAAATGCTTTCTGATGGGCCCTTCCCAACAATGTAGAGAGTAACAACAGGTGTAGACTAACAGTGAAATGCTTTCTGACGGGCCCGTCCCAACAATGTAGAGAGAAACAACATAGAGAAATAATTGAAAGTGAAACCACAGTAGCGGTTCTACTAAGCGAACACATGGAAGTATCATTTAGCCCTTCCCAAGTATCATTTAGCCCTTATTTAGTATCATTTAGCCCTTATTAGTATCATTTAGCCCTTCCCAAGTATCATTTAGCCCTTATTAGTATCATTTAGCCCTTATTAGTATCATTTAGCCCTTATTAGTATCATTTAGCCCTTATTAGTATCATTTAGCCCTTATTAGTATCATTTAGCCCTTCCCAAGTATCATTTAGCCCTTATTAGTATCAATTAGCCCTTCCCAAGTATCATTTAGCCCTTCCCAAGTATCATTTAGCCCTTATTAGTATAATTTAGCCCTTCCCAAGTATCATTTAGCCCTTATTAGTATCATTTAGCCCTTCCCAAGTATCATTTAGCCTTTCCCAAGTATCATTTAGCCCTTCCCAAGTATCTTTTAGCACTTACCAAGTATAATTTTGATTTGGAATTTTATGACTCCTTCAGGTATACAAAAAAATCTAAAATATTTGATGAAACAATGCATTTGGACTTACTGCTATTTCCCCATAGGAACACATAGAATAACAGATTCATACATGGACAAACAGATGGCCCAAAAATACTTCAAAAGGGAAGTTTGTTTTAAAGTGTCTGTCCCAAATCTGAGAGATTATTTTTATTTATATCCATATTTAACTCGTTCTTTATCTCGCTCTTTTTTGCTCTCTCCTGACCTGTCTGTCTCGTTCTCTCTCCTGACCTGTCTGTCTCGTTCTCTCTCCTGACCTGTCTGTCTCGTTCTCTCTCCTGACCTGTCTGTCTGTCTCTCCTGACCTGTCTGTCTCTTTCTCTCTCCTGACCTGTCTCTTTCTCTCTCCTGACCTGTCTCTTTCTCTCTCCTGACCTGTCTCTTTCTCTCTCCTGACCTGTCTCTTTCTCTCTCCTGACCTGTCTCTTTCTCTCTCCTGACCTGTCTCTCTTTCTCTCTCCTGACCTGTCTCTCTCTTTCTCTCTCCTGACCTGTCTCTCTCTTTCTCTCTCCTGACCTGTCTCTCTCTTTCTCTCTCCTGACCTGTCTGTCTCTTTCTCTCTCCTGACCTGTCTGTCTCTTTCTCTCCTGACCTGTCTCTTTCTCTCTCCTGACCTGTCTCTTTCTCTCTCCTGACCTGTATGTCTGTCTGTCCTGACCTGTCTGTATGTCTCGCCTGACCTGTCTCTTTCTCTCTCCTGACCTGTCTCTTTCTCTCTCCTGACCTGTCTCTTTCTCTCTCCTGACCTGTCTCTTTCTCTCTCCTGACCTGTCTCTTTCTCTCTCCTGACCTGTCTCTTTCTCTCTCCTGACCTGTCTCTTTCTCTCTCCTGACCTGTCTCTTTCTCTCTCCTGACCTGTCTCTTTCTCTCTCCTGACCTGTCTCTTTCTCTCTCCTGACCTGTCTCTTTCTCTCTCCTGACCTGTCTCTTTCTCTCTCCTGACCTGTCTCTTTCTCTCTTTCCTGACCTGTCTCTTTCTCTCTCCTGACCTGTCTCTTTCTCTCTCCTGACCTGTCTCTTTCTCTCTCCTGACCTGTCTCTTTCTCTCTCCTGACCTGTCTCTTTCTCTCTCCTGACCTGTCTCTTTCTCTCTCCTGACCTGTCTGTCTCTTTCTCTCTCCTGACCTGTCTCTCTTTCTCTCTCCTGACCTGTCTCTCTTTCTCTCTCCTGACCTGTCTGTCTGTCTCTCCTGACCTGTCTGTCTGTCTCTCCTGACCTGTCTCTTTCTCTCTCCTGACCTGTCTCTTTCTCTCTCCTGACCTGTCTCTTTCTCTCTCCTGACCTGTCTGTCTGTCTCTCCTGACCTGTCTGTCTGTCTCTCCTGACCTGTCTCTCTTTCTCTCTCCTGACCTGTCTGTCTCTTTCTCTCCTGACCTGTCTGTCTGTCTCTCCTGACCTGTCTCTCTTTCTCTCTCCTGACCTGTCTGTCTCTTTCTCTCCTGACCTGTCTGTCTGTCTCTCCTGACCTGTCTCCCTTTCTCTCTCCTGACCTGTCTGTCTGTCTCTCCTGACCTGTCTCTCTTTCTCTCTCCTGACCTGTCTGTCTCTTTCTCTCCTGACCTGTCTGTCTGTCTCTCCTGACCTGTCTCCCTTTCTCTCTCCTGACCTGTCTCCCTTTCTCTCCTGACCTGTCTCTTTCTCTCTCCTGACCTGTCTCTTTCTCTCTCCTGACCTGTCTCTCTTTCTCTCTCCTGACCTGTCTCTTTCTCTCTCCTGACCTGTCTCTTTCTCTCTCCTGACCTGTCTCTTTCTCTCTCCTGACCTGTCTCTTTCTCTCTCCTGACCTGTCTCTTTCTCTCTCCTGACCTGTCTCTTTCTCTCTCCTGACCTGTCTCTCTTTCTCTCTCCTGACCTGTCTCTCTTTCTCTCTCCTGACCTGTCTGTCTCTTTCTCTCCTGACCTGTCTGTCTCTCTTTCCTGACCTGTCTGTCTGTCTCTCTTTCCTGACCTGTCTGTCTCTCTCTCTCTCCTGACCTGTCTGTGTCTTTCTCTCTCCTGACCTGTCTGTGTCTCTCTCTCTTCTGCTCTGTCTCCCTCTCCTGACCTGTTTCTCGTTGTCTCTCCTCCCTCAGTTATCTGAATGACCTGGACCGTATTGCCCAACAGAGTTATGTCCCCACCCAGCAAGACGTGCTGAGGACCAGAGTCAAGACTACTGGCATCGTGGAGACACACTTTACCTTCAAGGAGCTCTACTTCAAGTCAGTACACCCGCTGCTATCCTCACACACACACACACACACACACACACACATACACACATACACACACACACACACACACCTTCAATGAGCTCTACTTCAAGTCAGTACACCCGCTGCTATCCTCACACACACACACACACACACACACACACACACACACACACACACACACACACACCTTCAAGGAGCGCTGCTTCAAGTCTTTATACCTACCGATAGCTACACACACACCATTTTGATTGAGACAGATCTTAGTTATTTGAGAATAGTCGGCTCAGTGCCAAAGCCAGAGCCTAATGAGGCAAACAACTGTTTCACAGGTGATGGGGACAGATGATTTGGTATAGCGTCAACATAATTCATTAATTAGATGGATTCAATAATCGTACTTAATTCATTTGTTTGTTTAGACAAACACAATCCATTAGTTCTTAATTATTACGATCAGCCCCTTTTTTTACATCAGTCGACGTCACGAAGGGCTTGAGAGTAACCTTCCCCCCCCCACACAGAGGAAGCAAAGCACAAGCTAAACTAAATAACTAATGGTCAGTTTAAATAGTGGTGTTGACACTCAGTCTGTTCATAGATGTATGTGTTCAGCAAAGATTTAGTTCCTAGAAATGCTGATTGGCTGGGTTGATGCAGGGGCACCGTCCATATGGTCGGTCGGTCGGTCTGTCTTAAGTTGAAGGGCGTTGCTCCGTCAATCAATGAACTGTATTTATAAAGCCCTTCGTACATCAGCTGATGTCACAAAGTGCTTATACAGAAACCCAGCCTAAAACCCCAAACTGCAAGCAATGCAGATGTAGAAGCACAGTGGCTTGGAAAAACTCCCTAGAAAGGTCAGAACCTAGGAAGAAACCTAGAGAGGAACCAGGCTCTGAGGGGTGGCCAGTCCTCTTCTGGCTGTACCAGGTAGAGATTATAACAGAACATGGCCAAGATGTTCAAATGTTCATAGATTACCAGCATGGTCAAATAATAATAATCACAGTGGTTGTCGAGGGTGCAACAGGTCAGCACCTCAGGAGTAAATGTCAGTTGGCGTTTCATAGCCGATCATTAAGAGTCCAAAACAGCAGGTCTGGGACAGGTAGCACGTCCGGAGAAAAGACTAATCCTTGTCTATGACCATAGTGGTGAGGGTGGGTCTCAGGTACAGACAGGAGCCTTGTCTATGACCATAGTGGTGAAGGTGGGTCTCAGGTACAGACAGGAGCCTTGTCTATGACCATAGTGGTGAAGGTGGGTCTCAGGTACAGACAGTCTATGACCATAGTAGTGATGTCATCTCCATGATGTCAATTGTATATTAGGGAGCTAAAGTGTGTGTGTGTGTGTGTGTGTGTGTGTGTGTGTGTGTGATCAGTTGTCAAATCTCTTCTGTCGATAAGAAGCCGTAGCACCCATACCCTGCTGAGTCACCTCCCCCTTACCCTGCTGAGTCACCTCCCCCTTACCCTGCTGAGTCACCTCCCCCTTACCCTGCTGAGTCACCTCCCCGTTACCCTGCTGAGTCACCTCCCCGTTACCCTGCTG
The DNA here is from genome assembly GCF_057628025.1 of Oncorhynchus mykiss. Classification (NCBI taxonomy): domain Eukaryota; kingdom Metazoa; phylum Chordata; class Actinopteri; order Salmoniformes; family Salmonidae; genus Oncorhynchus; species Oncorhynchus mykiss. The sequence continues at coordinate 75,399,565 of NC_143037.1, forward strand.
AGTCACCTCCCCGTTACCCTGCTGCGTCACCTCCCCCTTACCCTGCTGAGTCACCTCCCCCTTACCCTGCTGCGTCACCTCCCCCTTAACCTGCTGCGTCACCTCCCCCTTAACCTGCTGCGTCACCTCCCCCTTAACCTGCTGAGTCACCTCCCCCTTAACCTGCTGAGTCACCTCCCCCTTAACCTGCTGAGTCACCTCCCCCTTAACCTGCTGAGTCACCTCCCCCTTAACCTGCTGAGTCACCTCCCCCTTAACCTGCTGAGTCACCTCCCCCTTAACCTGCTGAGTCACCTCCCCCTTAACCTGCTGAGTCACCTCCCCCTTAACCTGCTGAGTCACCTCCCCCTTAACCTGCTGAGTCACCTCCCCCTTAACCTGCTGAGTCACCTCCCCCTTAACCTGCTGAGTCACCTCCCCCTTAACCTGCTGAGTCACCTCCCCCTTAACCTGCTGAGTCACCTCCCCCTTAACCTGCTGAGTCACCTCCCCCTTAACCTGCTGAGTCACCTCCCCCTTAACCTGCCGAGTCACCTCCCCCTTGCCCTGCCGAGTCACCTCCCCCTTGCCCTGCCGAGTCACCTCCCCCTTGCCCTGCCGAGTCACCTCCCCCTTGCCCTGCCGAGTCACCTCCCCCTTGCCCTGCCGAGTCACCTCCCCCTTGCCCTGCCGAGTCACCTCCCCCTTGCCCTGCCGAGTCACCTCCCCCTTGCCCTGCCGAGTCACCTCCCCCTTACCCTGCCGAGTCACCTCCCCCTTACCCTTACCCTGCTGCGTCACCTCCCCCTTACCCTTACCCTGCTGCGTCACCTCCCCCTTACCCTGCCGAGTCACCTTACCCTTACCCTGCTGCGTCACCTCCCCCTTACCCTGCCGAGTCACCTTACCCTTACCCTGCTGCGTCACCTCCCCCTTACTCTGCTGAGTTACCTCCCCCTGCTCAGTCACCTCCCCCTCACTTTGCTGCGTAACCTCCCCCTTACCCTGCTGAGTCACCTTACCCTGCTGAGTCACCTTACCCTGCTGAGTCACCTTACCCTGCTGAGTCACCTTACCCTGCTGAGTCACCTCCCCCTTACCCTGCTGAGTCATCTTACCCTGCTGAGTCACCTCCCCCTTACCCTGCTGAGTCATCTTACCCTGCTGCGTCACCTCCCCCTTACCCTGTTTCCCTTTGTTTCCCCTCAGGATGTTTGACGTGGGCGGCCAGCGTTCTGAGAGGAAGAAGTGGATCCACTGCTTTGAGGGCGTGACATCTATTATCTTCTGTGTGGCACTCAGTGACTATGACCTGGTGCTGGCAGAGGACGAAGAGATGGTGAGGAGAGAGGAGGGGTAGCAGGGAGGGGTGGGTGAGGGGTGCTGAGGGAGGGTGTGACGGCCATTATCTTCTGTGTGGAGCTCAGCGATTATGACCTGCTGCTGGCAAAGGACGAGGAGGGAGAGCAGGGAAGGGTAGATAGAGGGAGAGGGGTCTTCAGTTAAGTCGGGAGATGTGTGGAGGAGATGTGTTGCGGGAGAGGAGTTGAGGGAGAGGAGTTGAGGGAGGGGAGTTGAGGGAGGGGAGTTGAGGGAGGGGAGTTGAGGGAGGGGAGTTGAGGGAGGGGAGTTGAGGGAGGGGAGTTGAGGGAGGGGAGTGAGGGAGAGGAGTTGAGGGAGAGGAGTTGAGGGAGAGGAGTTGAGGGAGAGGAGTTGAGGGAGAGGAGTTGAGGGAGGGGAGTTGAGGGAGAGGAGTTGAGGGAGAGGAGTTGAGGGAGGGGAGTTGAGGGAGGGGAGTTGAGGGAGGGGAGTTGAGGGAGGGGAGTTGAGGGAGGGGAGTTGAGGGAGGGGAGTTGAGGGAGAGGAGTTGAGGGAGGGGAGTTGAGGTGTAGCGGAAGAGGTGCGAGCCACTGTGAGCACAGAGGAGGGAGAGATGCATTCTGAAAGCACAAGCATATGACCATTGCTCAAAATACAACTAATGTTGTAGTTACAGATAGGCGAGTCACTGCTTTCTGTGAGCACGTTGCCTTCAGAAAGTATTCGTACCCCTTGACTTATTCCACATTTTGTTGTTACAGCCTGAATTCAAAATGGATTCAAAAACTTTTTTTCACCCATCTGCTGAAGCGCAAACATGTTTTAAAAAATGTTTGCAAATCAGTTCATTTAAATAAATAAATTAGGCCCTAATCAATCGCAGGAGCACAGCCATGGGTGGGCATTGGCCCATGCACTTGGGAGCCAGGCCCAACCAATCAGAATTCATTTTTCCTCACAAACGGGCTTTATTACAGACAGAAATACTCCTCACCCCCCCCCCCCAGACTGGGTTGTGAGGCCAGTTGAAACATACTGACAAATTCTCTAAAACAACGTTGGTGGCGGCTTATGGTAGAGAAATAAACATTCAATTCTATGGCAACAGTTCTGTTGGACATTCCTGCAGTCAACATGCCAATTGCACTCTCTCGCAAAACTTGAGACATCTCTAGCGTTGTGTGACAAAACTGCACATTTTAGAGTGGCCTTTTATTGTCCCCAGCACAAGGTGCACCTGTGCAATGATCATGCTGTTTAATCCGCTTCCTGATATGCCACACCTGGCAGGTGGATGGATTATCTTGGTAAGGAGAAATGCTCACTAAACCAATTTGTGGCAAAAATTTGAGAGAAATGTGTTTTTTGTGCGTATGGATAATTTCTGAGATCTTTTATTTCAGCTCATGAAACATGGGACCAACACTTTGGGGCCCTTGTTGTGTTTATATTTTTGTTTAGTATAAATGAGATATTTCTGAATTTCATTTGAAATACATTAGCCAAAATGTCGAAACATGTTTTCAATTTGTCATTATCGGGTATTGTGTGTAAATAATATTTTTTAATCCATTTTGAATTCAGGCTGTAACACAACAAAATGTGAAATAAGTCAAGGGGTATGAATACTTTCTGAAGGCTCTGTAGCAACAATATCATTATTTGTTGTTAGAAAGGGTTTTGAGTTCCCACTTCCTCAGATGGTGAATGTTATAGACAATTCCAAGTCAATATGCGTAAAGATGTCGGCAAATTCTCTGAAAAGCCCAAAATAAATCTGATCATTCTGGATCCTATTTTGACAGGTTGCATATCAAAATATGAACCATCCGTTCCCTGGAAATGTTAGATCAAGTAGATAACTTTTTTAATCAAAGGCTGCCATCTTAGTTGTCTAACTTGGCGCTGGAAGACAACTTTACATTTTTCTGTTGTTGTTGTATTTATTGTTATCAAGCTAAATAGTTTATCACGACATGACTTTTATGTCCATATCGCCCAGCTCTACTGTTATCCTGTTCTGATTCCACACCGTGCTTCCGGGTCTCCTCTATAGAACCGTATGCATGAGAGCATGACTTTTATGTCCATATCGCCCAGCTCTACTGTTCTGATTCCACACCGTGTTTCCGGGTCTCCTCTATAGAACCGTATGCATGAGAGCATGAAGCTGTTTGACTCCATCTGCAACAACAAGTGGTTCACAGACACCTCCATCATCCTCTTCCTCAACAAGAAGGATCTGTTTGAGGAGAAGATTGCCAGGAGTCCACTCACCATCTGTTACCCTGAGTACGCAGGTGGGTGATAAACATACTACAAGTACAGTTGAAGTTGGAGGTGTACATCCACTTACGTTGGAGTCATTGAAACTCGTTTTTCAACCACTCCACAAATTTCTTGTTAACAAACTATAGTTTTGGCAAGTCGGTTAGGACATCTACTTTGTGCATGACACAAGTCATTTTTCCAACAATTGTTTACAGATAGATTATTTCACTTATAATTCACTGTATCACAATTCCAGTGGGTCAGATGTTTACATACACTAAGTTGACTGTGCCTTTAAACAGCTTGGAAAACTCCAGAAAATTATGTCATGGCTTTAGAAGCTTCTGATAGGCTAACTGACATAATTTGAATCAATTGGAGGTGTACCTGTGGATGTATTTCAAGGCCTACCTTCAAACTCAGTGCCTCTTTGCTTGACATCATGGGAAAATCTAAAGAAATCAGCCAAAGACCCCAGTAAAATTTGTAGACCTTCACAAGTTTGAAGACGCAAACACCTGAAGGTACCACACTCACCTGTACAAACAATAGTATACAAGTATAAACACCATGGGACCACGCAGCCGTCATACCTCACAGGAAGGAGACACATTCTGTCTCCTAGAGATGAACGTACTTTGGTGTGAATCAATCCCAGAACAACAGCAAAGGACCTTGTGAAGATGCTGGAGGAAACGGGTACAAAAGTATCTATTTCCATAGTAAAATGAGTCCTATATCGTCATAACCTGAAAGGCCGCAAGGAAGAAGCCACTGCTCCAAAACCGCCATAAAAAAGCCAGTTTTTACGGTTTGCAACTGCACATGGTGACAAACATCGTACTTTTTGGAAAAATGTCCTCTGGTCTGATGAAACAAAAATAGAATTGTTTGGCCATAATGACCATCGTTATGTTTGGAGGAAAAAGGGGGAGGGTTGCAAGCAGAAGAACACCATCCCAACCGTGAAGCACGGGGGTGGCAGCATCATGTTGTGGGGGTGCTTTGCTGCAGGAGGGACTGGTGCACTTCACAAAATCGATGGCATCATGAGGTCTGAAAATTATGTGGATATATTGAAGCAACATCTCAAGACATCAGTTAAAGCTTGGTCGCAAATGGGTCTTCCAAATGGACAATGACCCCAAGCATACTTCCAAAGTTGTGGCAAAATGGCTTAAGGACAACAAAGTCAAGGTATTGGAATGGCCATCACAAAGCCCGGACCTCAATCCTTTAGAACATTTGTAGGCAGAACTGAACAAGCGTGTGCGAGCAAAGAGGCCTACAAACCTGACTCAATTATACCAGCTCTGTCAGGAGGAATGGGCCAAAATTCACCCAACGTATTGTGGGAAGCTTGTGGAAGGAGACCCAAAACATTTGACCCAAGTTAAACAATTTAAAGGCAATGCTACCAAATACTAATTGAGTGTATGCAAACTTCTGACCCACTGGGAGTGTAATGAAATAAATAAAAGCTGAAATAAATCATTCTCTCTACTATTATTCTGACATTTCACATTCTTAAAATAAAGTGGTGACCCTAACTAACCTAAGACAGGGAATGTTTTTTAGGATTAAATGTCAGGAATTGTGAAAAACTGAGTTTAAATGCATTTGGCTAAGGTGTGTGTAAACTTCTGACTTCAACTGTAACACACACACACGCCTGTGCGCATGTGAAGAATACACACACACACACAACACATACATGATGTGAAATACTTGGAAGTGTTTGAGTTGTTCCTGATTCAACTAGTTTGTGTACTTTTTTTTTTTAAAGCACAAAGGCAGTATTGAAAAAGCTGTTCGAACCTGTTGTGTTTCCTCTTTTGGGACCATTCCATTGGTTCCATGGTTACCTGGTTACCCATCCCATTCCATTCCATGGTTACCTGGACAACTAAATCAAGCATCTTTATACGGTTGGCTTTTTTGGGAACTTCTCAGAAGTTTTGCTTTGGCTTGCCTTTCTACTACCGATATCCGTTGACATTGTCTCTGCGACCAGTCTTAAAATAAATGATCTGCTATATATAACACAAGGAGTCATAGGCGGCGCGTGGGTTTCAAGCTTGAGGAAGCTGTATTTTTTGCGGCCTATGAAAAGGGGAGACGTAGGCTATGACGTCCATCTAGCCTGAAGGACAAAATTATTGTGCTAACAAAAAAAAAAAATTGCTCCAGTCACCAGGGATATGGCCAATGCGCTCTGCTATAATGCCAATAGGAGAGATCCAATAAGATCTTTAGTCTCAAGGTTCTGCTTGCCTGAGTTAGAATACCGCATGATAAGCTGTAGACCATACTATTTACCAAAATTGTCAGTCACGGGTCAATAATGTACGGATATTAGAAGCATGTCTATCTAATACATTTCATGACAAACCATCTAACTACTTGGGTAAACATGTGAATTACCTGCGCAGGTGTATGGCGAACCAGTTACCAACACCTGCGCCGAACGTTGTGCAACAGATCATTCATATGTTTACCTAAGTAGTTAGATGGAGCTTAATATGAGGAGGCTGCAGCCTACATCCAGTATACTACAGTACCCATAATGCACTAGTATTATTACTACAGGAGCCAGTACATATGAGGAAGCAGCAGCCTACATCCAGTATACTACAGTACCTGTAATGCACTATTATTATTACTACAGGAGCTAGTACATATGAGGAAGCAGCAGCCTACATCCAGTATACTACAGTACCCATAATGCACTAGTATTATTACTACAGGAGCCAATACATATGAGGAAGCAGCAGCCTACATCCAGTATACTACAGTACCCGTAATGCACTATTATTATTACTACAGGAGCCAGTACATATGAGGAAGCAGCAGCCTACATCCAGTATACTACAGTACCCATAATGCACTATTATTATTCCTACAGGAGCCAGTACATATGAGGAAGCAGCAGCCTACATCCAGTGTCAGTTTGAGGATCTGAACAGGAGGAAGGACACTAAAGAGATCTACACCCACTTCACCTGCGCCACCGACACCAAGAACGTTCAGTTCGTGTTCGACGCCGTCACAGACGTCATCATCAAGATCAACCTCAAGGAGTGTGGACTCTACTGAGGTGGGACCAGGGATCTTCAGGTCAGTACCAAATCAACCCTTACTCCCTAGCACCTACCCTTTGGGGATTCTATGGGGATTGAACCCATAGAAAGGCTAGCGGGGGGATTGAACCCATAGAAAGGCTAGCGGGGGGATTGAACCCATAGAAAGGCTAGTGGGGGGATTGAACCCATAGAAAGGCTAGCGGGGGGATTGAACCCATAGAAAGGCTAGCGGGGGGATTGAACCCATAGAAAGGCTAGCGGGGGGATTGAACCCATAGAAAGGCTAACGGTGGATTGAACCCATAGAAAGGCTAGCGGGGGGATTGAACCCATAGAAAGGCTAGCGTGGGGGATTGAACCCATAGAAAGGCTAGCGGGGGGATTGAACCCATAGAAAGGCTAGCGGGGGGATTGAACCCATAGAAAGGCTAGCGGGGGGATTGAACCCATAGAAAGGCTAGCGGGGGGATTGAACCCATAGAAAGGCTAGCGGGGGGATTGAACCCATAGAAAGGCTAGCGGGGGGATTGAACCCATAGAAAGGCTAGCGTGGGGATTGAACCCATAGAAAGGCTAGCGGGGGGATTGAACCCGTAGAAAGGCTAGCGGGGGAGTTGAACCCATAGAAAGGCTAGCGGGGGGATTGAACCCATAGAAAGGCTAGCGGGGGGATTGAACCCATAGAAAGGCTAGCGGGGGGGGTTGAACCCATAGAAAGGCTAGCGGGGGGATTGAACCCATAGAAAGGCTAGCGGGGGGATTGAACCCATAGAAAGGCTAGCGGGGGGATTGAACCCATAGAAAGGCTAGCGGGGGAATTGAACCCATAGAAAGGCTAGCGGGGGGATTGAACCCATAGAAAGACTAGCGGGGGGATTGAACCCATAGAAAGGCTAGCGGGGCGATTGAACCCATAACCATGAGGACTCTAACATGTCCTTGCTGTGAGAACTGTTTGAGTTTGGCCTCTAAGGAGGTGACAGGGCGCTTCAGGTTTGTGACCTTTTGAACTTTGTACATACTGAATCACTGTAGACATACACCTGTTATTGGTTAAAGCTGCAGAATGTTTTTTTGGGGGGTGGGGGGCATTTGGGTAATATCTGAAAGGACTGGACAGTCCGCAGAATGCCAAGATGACTGTATGTTACAGATTCTTTGTCCTCTTGATTGTTTGATTCAGTGGCAGCATGTGTAGGTGTTGTAATGAAGCAATTCATGAGGGGGGCGTGCTTCATTGTGATGTTAGCACAGCTTGGATTCATGAGGGGGGGCATGCTTCATTGTGATGTTAGCACAGCTTGGATTCATGAGGGGGGTGTGCTTCATTGTGATGTTAGCACAGCTTGGATTCATGAGGGGGGTGTGCTTCATTGTGATGTTAGCACAGCTTGGATTCATGAGGGGGGCGTGCTTCATTGTGATGTTAGCACAGCTTGGATTCATGAGGGGGGTGTGCTTCATTGTGATGTTAGCACAGCTTGGATTCATGAGGGGGGTGTGCTTCATTGTGATGTTAGCACAGCTTGGATTCATGAGGGGGGTGTGCTTCATTGTGATGTTAGCACAGCTTGGATTCATGAGGGGGGCGTGCTTCATTGTGATGTTAGCACAGCTTGGATTCATGAGGGGGGCATGCTTCATTGTGATCTCAGGACAGCTTGGATTCATGAGGGGGGCGTGCTTCATTGTGATCTCAGGACAGCTTGGATTCATGAGGGGGGCGTGCTTCATTGTGATCTCAGGACAGCTTGGATTCATGAGGGGGGCGTGCTTCATTGTGATGTCAGGACAGATTGGATGCAGTCATAGATATGTTTTTTTATAATGGTTCACTTTTATCCTCTCTCTTCCTCTTCTGTAGGTGTCTGGTGGACCGTGAGCCTCATGTAAGGGGGATGAAGATATGAGATGACTTGGGACATTTGCATTAGATGATCGTGGAAGTAGAAGAAGATTATGGAAAGTAGAACCAGCGATTGAGACTGTTGGTTGCCATGCTGAATACAGCGGATGATGAATACTGCATTCTGGGATTGTTTTCGTTTTACCACTTTTTATTTTTCTCCATGTTCTCAACCCTCTGATACACTGAGCTCAGGACAGAACTGAACTGTGGGGAAAACCTTAAACAGTGAAATATAGTCACTGTGACTTATATGGGAACTGCCAAGTCAGACTACAGAATACTTCTGTTTTTAGTTCCAGATAATTTACACTGAACAAAAATATATATAAACACAACATATAAAGTGTTGGTCCCATGTTTCATGAGCTGAAATTAAAGATCCCAGACATTTTCCATACGCACAAAAAGCTTATTTCTCTAAAAATTTGGTGCAGAATTTTGTTTACATCCATGTTAGTGAGCATTTCTCCTTCGCCAAGATAATCCATCCACCTGACAGGTGTGGCATATCAAGATACTGATTAAACAGCATGATCATTACACAGGTGCACCTTGTGCTGGGGCAATATAAGATAAGTCTTAAATGTGCAGTTTTGTCACACAACACAATGTCACAGATGACCCAAGTTTTAGGGGACCGTGCAATTGGCATGCTGACTGCAGGACTGTCCACCAAAGCTATTGCCAGAGAATTGAATGTTAATTTCTCGTCTCCAACGTCGTTTTAGAGAATTTGCCAATACGTCCAACCGGCCTCTCAACCGCAGACCACGTGTGAACCACGTCAGCCCAGGACCTCCACATCTGGCTTCTTCCCCATCAGGATTGTCTGAGACGAGCCAGCCGGACAGCTGATGCAACTGTGGGTTTGTGCAACCTTCTCAGGGAAGCTCATCTACTTAGCCTTGACCTGACTGCAGTTCGGCGTCGTAACCGACTTCAATGGGCAAATGCTTACCTTCGATGGCCACTGGCACACTGGAGAAGTGTGCTCTTCACAGATGAATCCTGGTTTCAACTGTACCGAGCAGATGGCAGACAGAGTGTATGGCGTCTTGTGGGCGAGCGGTTTGCTGATGTCAACGTTGTTAACAGAGTGCCCCATGGTGGTGGTGGGGTTATGGTATGGGTAGGCATTAACTACGGACAACGAACACAATTCAATTTTATTGGTAGCAATTTGAATGCACTGAGATACCGTGACGAGATCCTGAGGCCCATTGTCGTGCCATTCATCCACCGCCACCCCCTCATGTTTCAGCATGATAATGCACAGCCTCATGTCGCAAGGATCTGTACACAATTTCTGGAAGCTGAACATTTCCCAGTTATTCTATGGCCTGCATGCTGTCACCCATTTAGAATGTTTAAGATGCTCTGGATCGACGTGTACGACAGCGTGTTCCAGTTCCCGCCAATATTCAGCAATTTCATACAGCCATTGAAGAGGAGAGGAACAACATTCCAACAGGCCACCAATCAACAGCCTGAACAACTCTATGTGAAGGAGATGAGGCATTGTGAACAGAGTGCCCCATGGCAAATTGTGGTCACACCAGATACTGACTGGTTTTCTGATCCACAGATGCATATCTGTATTCCCAGTCATGTGAAATCCATAGATTAGGGCCTAATTCATTTATTTAAATGGACTGATTTCCTTACATGAACTGTAACTCAGTAAAAATCTTTGAAATGGTTGCATGTTGCGTTTTATATTTTTGTTCAGTGGAGTGATATTTTTATGGCTTTCGGTTGATTTATTAACCAACAAATCACACAGATAGAAAAAAAAATCATCCTTGGCTGTGTCCCAAATGACACCCAATCCCCTATGTAGTGCGATACCTTCGACCAGAGTAGTAGTGCACTACATAGAGGAATAGGGTGTCTTTGGAACATATCCCTTCTCTCCATTCCAGTGCTCCCATCTATAGATTGACACAATACTGGTATACACTGAGTGTACAAAACATTAAGAACAGCTTCCTAATATTGAGTTGCGACTCCTTTGCCCTCAGAACAGCCTCAAATCACTGGGGAAAGGTGTTGAAAGCATTGTACAGGGATGCTGGCCCATGTTAACTCCAACGCTTCCCACAGTTGTGTTAAATTGGCTGAATGTCCGTTGGGGTGGTGGACCATTCTTGATACACACGGGAAACCGTTGAGCGTGAAAAACCTCAGCAGAGTTGCAGTTCTTGACACAAACCTGGCACCTACTTATATCTGAGATATAAGAAAGATCAGGAAACATGTACAGTACCAGTCCAAAGTTTGGACAAACCTCATTCAAGGAGTTTTCTTTATTTTGTACTATTTTCTACATTGTAGAATAATAGTGAAGACACCAAAACTATGAAATAACACATGGAATCATGTAGTAACCAAAAAAAGATTATTCAAATAGCCACCCGTTGCCTTGATGACAGCTTTGCACACTCTTGGCATTCTCTCAACCAGCTTCACCTGGAATGCTTTTCCAACAGTCTTGAAGGAGTTTCCACATATACTGAGCACTTGTTGACTGCTTTTCCTTCACTCTGCGGTCCAACTCATCGCAAACCATCTCAATTGGGTTGAGGTCAGGGGATTGTGGAGGCCAGGTCATCTGATGCAGCACTCCATCGCTCTCCTTCTAGGTCAAATAGCCCTTACACAGCCTGGAGGTGTGTGTTGGGTCATTGTCCTGTTGAATAACAAATGCTAGTCCCACTAAGCACAAACCAGATGGGATGGTGTATTGCTGCAGAATGCTGTGGTAGCCATGGTGATTAAGTGTTCCTTGAATTCTAAATAAATTACAGACCGTGTCAACAGCAAAGCACCCCCACACCATCAAACCACCTCCTCCATGCTTCACGATGGGAACCACACATCCGGAGATCATCCATTCACCTACTCTGTGTCTCACAAGAACACAGCAGTTGGAACCAAAACTCTCCAATTTGGACTCATCAGACCAAAGGACAGATTTCCACCGGGCTAATGTCCATTGCTTGTGTTTCTTGACCCAAGCAAGTCTCTTCTTATTATTAGGGTCCTTTAGTAGTGGTTTCTTTGCAGCAATTCGACCATGTTGGCCTGATTCTTGCAGTCTCCTCTGAACAGTTGATGTTGAGATGTGTCTGTTACTTGAACTCTGTGAAGCATTTATTTGGGCTGCAATGTGAGGTGCAGTTAACTCTAATGAACTTATCCTCTGCAGTAGAGGTAACTCTGGGTCTTCCTTTCCTGTGGCGGTCCTCATGAGTATCAGTTTCATTATAGTGTTTGATTTTTTTTGCGACTGCACCTGAAGAAACTTGAAAAGCTTCTTGACATTTTCCATATTGATTGAACCGAAAAAAAAGTCAAAGTAATGATTGACTGTCGTTTCTCTTCGCTTATTTGAGCTGTTCTTGCCATAATATGGACTTGGTCTTTCACCAAATCTTCTGTATACCACCCCTACCTTGTCACAACACAACTGATTGACTCAAACGCATTAAGGAGGAAAGAAATTCCACAAATGAACTTTTAACAAGGCACACCTGTTAATTGAAAATCATTCCAGGTGACCTCATGAAGCTGGTTGAGAGAATGCCAAGAGTGTGCAAAGCTGTCATCAAGGCAACGGGTGGCTACTTTGTAGAATCGCAAGTATAAAATAGATTTTGATTTTGTTTAAACACTTTATTTTGGTTACTACAAGATTCCATATGTGTTATTTCACAGTTTTGATGTCTTCACTGTTATTCTACAACGTCTCCTGGTCTGACAAACACCGCTCTAGCTTTGTCACCTTTCACCACAGGAAGTGTTACATCGACGGTGGATTAAGATGCAACAGCAACAAAACATCTCTAGTTTAAACTGACAGGTTTTTTTTTTAAAGTTATATTTGTATTTTATTATGCTAATTCATTTTCCACGGGGGTGTGGACATCGACCTTAGGTGGTTAAGTCTTTTTTTTTTCTTGCCCATTCACCCTCTGAATGGCCCATGTCTCAATTATCTCCAGGCTTAGACATCCTCCCCTTCATCTACAACGTTCACCTGGTCAGTCTGGTGGAAAGAGCAGGTGTTCCTAATGTTTTGTCTACTCAGTATGCACACCAGACCAAACCACCAAGCTGAACATCTCATGTCACTATTTCACCTTTGTTGTGTTTGTTTACTGAGTTAATTATCTCATTTAATTTCCTGTAAAACCATTGTCTTTATGGCATGTTGTTTGTATGGACTAGTTCAAACTGTCTTTTTTTCATTTGGGGATTTTCTTTACAAAATCAGATTCCATCTATAAGTAGTGTGTCAATGCTCTAGAGATGGATCGGGAATTAATGTGATAGATTTGACCTGGCACCTAACTCTTTACCTTTCATCACGTTTTACCTAGGTTACATCCTTATTTGTTATTTCATTTTCAAAACTTAAATTACAAATGGACCACTTTGTATTGAACAGTATTTTTGTATGTTGGGACTCTTTGTTCACTACGGCACATTATTGTATAATATTGATCATTGAATATGGATTATTGTCAAGTGAGATTAATAGTTTTATCGCACCACTTTTATAAAACAACACTTATTGATTATCTGGATGAAAAGACCATTTTTGTAATTCACTATCTTGATATTTTATAGCCTTTATAATTAATTAAGAGATGTATTTTATCCAAAGTGTATTGTTAAGAATGAACGGACCAATGAACTAGATTGAGTATGTAACAAAAACAATTTTTGTACAGAGGGGAAAGCTGTGCTCAGAACCACACTGCATGCCTTCACTTGCTTGGGAGGCAGAAACAAATGTGATACTAAGTAAGTCAGTCCACGAAAGGTTAGGTTAGGTTTATGGGTGGGGTTACTGTTACATAAGAAACATTGATTGGTTGGTTTGGGAACCAAGGAGAACTCCACTGAACATTTTATTTTGTCCAGAAAACAGTTTGTCAAATAGCCACCAACTGTCTGGGTTAGAGACTGTTAATGACTTCCTCCTCGGTCAGAACTATACCTTACAACGGAATAAAATACACTGAAACAGGAAGGGACTACCCGGAATTGTCCAATAAGAAACGCTCTTTTTTTTCTCTCTCTCTCCTGTTGCCAGATGTCTTTTTCGCTACGTTTTGAAACGGTGTGCACTAATGAATGCGACCCTGTAGATGGATCAGATGAGCTGGTTACATTATACTTCTGGTTCAGGTTGACTTTGTTCAGATGTGTTACTATTAACTCTATTAAATGATGGCACTTCAACTCTCTGCTCTATTTTTCTATCCTTGGTTGCATCCTAGATGGCACCATATTCCCCTGTATTACTTTTGACCCGGGCCCATAGGGAATTCAATGCTCTTTTGACCAGGGCCCGTAGGGAATACAATGCTCTTTTGACCAGGGCCCGTAGGGAATACCATGCCCTTTTGACAAGGGCCCGTAGGGAATACCATGCCCTTTTGACCAGGGCCCTTAGGGAATACGATGCCCTTTTGACCAGGGCCCGTAAGGAATATGATGCCCTTTTGACCAGGGCCCTTAGGGATTACGATGCCCTTTTGACCAGGGCCCTTAGGGAATACGATGCCCTTTTGACCAGGGCCCTTAGGGATTACGATGCCCTTTTGACCAGAGCCCGTAGGGAATACGATGCCCTTTTGACCAGGGCCCATAGGGAATACGATGCCCTTTTGACCAGGGCCCGTAGGGAATACGATGCCCTTTTGACCAGGGCCCGTAGGGAATACGATGCTCTTTTGACCAGGGCCCGTAGGGAATACGATGCCCTTTTGACCAGGGCCCTTAGGGAATACGATGCCCTTTTGACCAGGGCCCTTAGGGAATACGATGCCCTTTTGACCAGGGCCCGTAGGGAATACGATGCCCTTTTGAACAGGGCCCGTAGGGAATATGATGCCCTTTTGTGACACATCCCTTGTCTTCATAAACAACACAAGGGCTCCCAAGTGTCGCAGCGGTCTAAGGCACTGCATCGCAGTGCTAGAAGCGTCACTACAGACCCTGGTTTTCGATTACAGGCTGTATCACAACCGGCTGTGATTGGGAGTCCCCATAGGGCGGCGCACAATTGGCCCAGCGTCGTCCGGGTTAAGAAAGGTTTTGGCCGGGGTAGGCCGTCATTGTAAATAATAATAATTTGTTCTTAACTGTCTTGACTAGTTAAAGGTTAAATAAAATGAATAAAACCACCAGCTGATGGTAAAGTGTGATATGATGTCCATGTATGTAATGGTATTAAGTACAACTCAACTGTTGTCATCACAGTGTTCTGATTCAATTGTACCTATCCAAGGCGTTTGGTCCATCCACTCTGCTCTCATACAACAGGTCAAGCAGAAGAGGAATAGTAGCACCTTAGAGGTCAATTCAGAAAGTAAACAAAATTCCTAATTTTCCTCATTGAAGAGAATTGGATTCAGAATTGAAATGTCAATGTACTTCATGAATCGACTGGAATTGAAATGGAATTGACTCCAAGTCCAAATGATTGTGCTGCAAACAACAGTTTGTTTTCTCGTGTCTGGTACGGTCTGTGTAATTGGTGTCTGGTACGGGTCTGTGTAATTGGTGTCTGGTACGGTCTGTGTAATCTGTCTAATACGGTCTGTGTAATCTGTCTAATACGGTCTGTGTAATCGTGTCTGGTACGGTCTGTGTAATTGGTGTCTGGTACGGTCTGTGTAATCGGTGTTGGGTACGGTCTGTGTAATCGGTGTCTGGTACGGTCTGTGTAATTGGTGTCTGGTACGGTCTGTGTAATTGGTGTCTGGTACGGTCTGTGTAATTGGTGTCTGGTACGGTCTGTGTAATTGGTGTCTGGTACGGTCTGTGTAATTGGTGTCTGGTACGGTCTGTGTAATTGGTGTCTGGTACGGTCTGTGTAATTGGTGTCTGGTACGGTCTGTGTAATTGGTGTCTGGTACGGTCTGTGTAATCTGTCTAATACGGTCTGTGTAATTGGTGTCTGGTACGGTCTGTGTAATTGGTGTCTGGTACGGTCTGTGTAATCGGTGTCTGGTACGGTCTGTGTAATCGGTGTCTGTGTAATCGGTGTCTGGTACGGTCTGTGTAATCGGTGTCTGTGTAATCGGTGTCTGGTACAGTCTGTAATCGGTGTCTGGTACGGTCTGTGTAATCGGTGTCTGTGTAATCGGTGTCTGTGTAATCGGTGTCTGGTACGGTCTGTGTAATCGGTGTCTGTGTAATCGGTGTCTGGTACGGTCTGTGTAATCGGTGTCTGTGTAATCGGTGTCTGGTACGGTCTGTGTAATCGGTGTCTGGTACGGTCTGTGTAATCGGTGTCTGTGTAATCGGTGTCTGGTACGGTCTGTGTAATCTTCAGTTATCAAAAACAGAGTACAGAGAAGTCTATCCATCTTTATTTTGTCTCTAAACTTCAAAAATAAGGACAAAGGTAATATTCAAAACGATCCCTTTCTCACAGTACTTACGATAATATTGGTCTGGTCAAAATAGAGTTTGGTCTATTATTATTTAGTCTAAGCTTGTGTCTCACAATACACAGTTTATGCTATTCAAATAGATTCCATTAAAAATAGATGATCATTTTCAAATATCTGCTGTTGGTAACTGTTTTACAAGTTAAAGAGAAACAGCAGGAGACTACTAAAGGTAAAACATAAACACTAGCTTCAGGGTGTTTAAAGGTACGTTACACAATATAAGTGCCATCCAAGGAGCACTTTCATTTAATTTTTTTACAACAAAAATGTTAAATGTTTATACTCTGTTTTCTACCCAATGGACTTGATGATGATGATGTTGTTGTAGTAGAGGGATGCATCCGAGGAACCCAGGGCTCGGCGGTGGTGACGATGACAGCAGGATAAACAGTTGTCCACCAACTGTCCACCCAACTTCTCCAGCACAGTGGCCCAATAAAAACCAGTGAGTTGGCTGATGGAAGTTCTGAAGAGACGAAGAGAAAAGTCCATTTAATATGTCCATAAAAAAACTTTGTGAATGCTACTCGTCGTAGATCAATCATGTCTGCAGATTCAGTTTTGTTTTGGTCTTGTAAACGGGAACAAAAAGGACACGCTGCAATGCCTCACAGCTGCTCTAATATATATTTGATCGCATTTGTATTGAGTAAAATATATCTTAACTAGTGTCTTCTATTCAAAGTGTAAAGCTGAAGCGATAGAAATGTAAAGGTCATTTCCGGTTTACGTCGACATGCAGCATGCAGCGTTTTTCATGAACGCCGTCTCCTGTAAAGCGGGAGTGTGCTGTACAGCTGAACTTCTGCCATGCACATTAAATAGAGCCCTAGGTCTGTTTTAATGGGACTTTTGGGAGGCTTATGATGAAAAATAAACCGTAAAAAGAAAGCAATATGGGAGGGACAGGGATAGTGTTGAAATAGGGAGGGAAAGGGATAGTGTCGAGATGGGAAGGGAGGGACAGGGATAGTGTTGAAATAGGGAGGGAAAGGGATAGTGTTGTAATAGGGAGGGAAAGGGATAGTGTTGAAATAGGGAGGGAAAGGGATAGTGTTGAAATAGGGAGGGAAAGGGATAGTGTCGAGATGGGGAGGGAGGGACGGGGATAGTGTCGAGATGGGGAGGGAGGGACGGGGATAGTGTCGAGATGGGGAGGGAGGGACGGGGATAGTGTCGAGATGGGGAGGGAGGGACGGGGATAGTGTCGAGATGGGGAGGGAGGGACGGGGATAGTGTCGAGATGGGAAGGGAGGGACGGGGATAGTGTCGAGATGGGGAGGGAGGGACGGGGATAGTGTCGAGATGGGGAGGGAGGGACGGGGATAGGGATAGTGTCGAGATGGGGAGGGAGGGACAGGGATAGTGTCGAGATGGGGAGGGAGGGACAGGGATAGTGTCGAAATAGGGAGGGAAAGGGATAGTGTCGAGATGGGGAGGGAGGGACAGGGATAGTGTCAAAATAGGGAGGGAAAGGGATAGTGTCGAAATAGGGAGGGAAAGGGATAGTGTCGAAATAGGGAGGGAGGGACAGGGATAGTGTCGAGATGGGGAGGGAGGGACAGGGATAGTGTCGAGATGGGGAGGGAGGGACAGGGATAGTGTTGAAATAGGGAGGGAAAGGGATAGTGTCGAACTAGGGAGGGACAGGGATAGTGTTGAAATAGGGAGGGAAAGGGATAGTGTTGAAATAGGGAGGGAAAGGGATAGTGTCGAGATGGGGAGGGAGGGACGGGGATAGTGTCGAAATAGGGAGGGAAAGGGATAGTGTTGAAATAGGGAGGGAAAGGGATAGTGTCGAAATAGGGAGGGAAAGGGATAGTGTTGAAATAGGGAGGGAAAGGGATAGTGTCGAGATGGGGAGGGAGGGACGGGGATAGTGTCGATGGGGAGGGAGGGACGAGGATAGTGTCGAAATAGGGAGGGAAAGGGATAGTGTCGAAATAGGGAGGGAAAGGGATAGTGTTGAAATAGGGAGGGAAAGGGATAGTGTCGAGATGGGAAGGGAGGGACAGGGATAGTGTTGAAATAGGGAGGGAAAGGGATAGTGTCGAGATGGGAAGGGAGGGACAGGGATAGTGTTGAAATAGGGAGGGAAAGGGATAGTGCCGAGATGGGAAGGGAGGGACAGGGATAGTGTTGAAATAGGGAGGGAAAGGGATAGTGCTGAAATAGGAAGGGAAAGGGATAGTGTTGAAATAGGGAGGGAAAGGGATAGTGTTGAAATAGGGAGGGAAAGGGATAGTGTTGAAATAGGGAGGGAAAGGGATAGTGTTGAAATAGGGAGGGAAAGGGATAGTGTTGAAATAGGGAGGGAAAGGGATAGTGTCGAGATGGGAAGGGAGGGACAGGGATAGTGTTGAAATAGGGAGGGAAAGGGATAGTGTCGAGATGGGAAGGGAGGGACAGGGATAGTGTTGAAATAGGGAGGGAAAGGGATAGTGTCGAGATGGGGAGGGAGGGACGGGGATAGTGTCGAAATAGGGAGGGAAAGGGATAGTGTCGAAATAGGGAGGGAAAGGGATAGTGTCGAAATAGGGAGGGAAACGGATAGTGTTGAAATAGGGAGGGAAAGGGATAGTGTTGAAATAGGGAGGGAAAGGGATAGTGTTGAAATAGGGAGGGAAAGGGATAGTGTTGAAATAGGGAGGGAAAGGGATAGTGTTGAAATAGGGAGGGAAAGGGATAGTGTCGAGATGGGGAGGGAGGGACGGGGATAGTGTCGAGATGGGGAGGGAGGGACGGGGATAGTGTCGAGATGGGGAGGGAGGGACGGGGATAGTGTCGAGATGGGGAGGGAGGGACGGGGATAGTGTCGAGATGGGGAGGGAGGGACGGGGATAGGGATAGTGTCGAGATGGGGAGGGAGGGACAGGGATAGTGTCGAGATGGGGAGGGAGGGACAGGGATAGTGTCGAAATAGGGAGGGAAAGGGATAGTGTCGAGATGGGGAGGGAGGGACAGGGATAGTGTCAAAATAGGGAGGGAAAGGGATAGTGTCGAAATAGGGAGGGAAAGGGATAGTGTCGAAATAGGGAGGGAGGGACAGGGATAGTGTCGAGATGGGGAGGGAGGGACAGGGATAGTGTCGAGATGGGGAGGGAGGGACAGGGATAGTGTTGAAATAGGGAGGGAAAGGGATAGTGTCGAACTAGGGAGGGACAGGGATAGTGTTGAAATAGGGAGGGAAAGGGATAGTGTTGAAATAGGGAGGGAAAGGGATAGTGTCGAGATGGGGAGGGAGGGACGGGGATAGTGTCGAAATAGGGAGGGAAAGGGATAGTGTTGAAATAGGGAGGGAAAGGGATAGTGTCGAAATAGGGAGGGAAAGGGATAGTGTTGAAATAGGGAGGGAAAGGGATAGTGTCGAGATGGGGAGGAAGGGACGGGGATAGTGTCGATGGGGAGGGAGGGACGAGGATAGTGTCGAAATAGGGAGGGAAAGGGATAGTGTCGAAATAGGGAGGGAAAGGGATAGTGTTGAAATAGGGAGGGAAAGGGATAGTGTCGAGATGGGAAGGGAGGGACAGGGATAGTGTTGAAATAGGGAGGGAAAGGGATAGTGTCGAGATGGGAAGGGAGGGACAGGAATAGTGTTGAAATAGGGAGGGAAAGGGATAGTGCCGAGATGGGAAGGGAGGGACAGGGATAGTGTTGAAATAGGGAGAGAAA
Organism: Oncorhynchus mykiss; assembly: GCF_057628025.1. Lineage (NCBI taxonomy): Eukaryota > Metazoa > Chordata > Actinopteri > Salmoniformes > Salmonidae > Oncorhynchus > Oncorhynchus mykiss. The sequence goes on from NC_143037.1 coordinate 75,419,271, forward strand.
GGGATAGTGCTGAAATAGGAAGGGAAAGGGATAGTGTTGAAATAGGGAGGGAAAGGGATAGTGTTGAAATAGGAAGGGAAAGGGATAGTGCTGAAATAGGGAGGGAAAGGGATAGTGTTGAAATAGGGAGGGAAAGGGATAGTGTTGAAATAGGGAGGGAAAGGGATAGTGTCGAGATGGGAAGGGAGGGACAGGGATAGTGTTGAAATAGGGAGGGAAAGGGATAGTGTCGAGATGGGAAGGGAGGGACAGGGATAGTGTTGAAATAGGGAGGGAAAGGGATAGTGTCGAGATGGGGAGGGAGGGACGGGGATAGTGTCGAAATAGGGAGGGAAAGGGATAGTGTCGAAATAGGGAGGGAAAGGGATAGTGTCGAAATAGGGAGGGAAAGGGATAGTGTTGAAATAGGGAGGGAAAGGGATAGTGTTGAAATAGGGAGGGAAAGGGATAGTGTTGAAATAGGGAGGGAAAGGGATAGTGTTGAAATAGGGAGGGAAAGGGATAGTGTTGAAATGGGGAGGGAAAGGGATAGTGTCGAGATGGGGAGGGAGGGACGGGGATAGTGTCGAGATGGGGAGGGAGGGACGGGGATAGTGTCGAGATGGGGAGGGAGGGACGGGGATAGTGTCGAGATGGGGAGGGAGGGACGGGGATAGTGTCGAGATGGGGAGGGAGGGACGGGGATAGTGTCGAGATGGGGAGGGAGGGACGGGGATAGTGTCGAGATGGGGAGGGAGGGACGGGGATAGTGTCGAGATGGGGAGGGAGGGACGGGGATAGTGTCGAGATGGGAAGGGAGGGACGGGGATAGTGTCGAGATGGGGAGGGAGGGACGGGGATAGTGTCGAGATGGGGAGGGAGGGACAGGGATAGTGTCGAGATGGGGAGGGAGGGACAGGGATAGTGTCGAGATGGGGAGGGAGGGACAGGGATAGGGATAGTGTCGAGATGGGGAGGGAGGGACAGGGATAGTGTCGAGATGGGGAGGGAGGGACAGGGATCGTGTCGAAATGGGGAGGGAGGGACAGGGATAGGGATAGTGTCGAGATGGGGAGGGAGAGGCCTTATTACAGTTTGTCAGCAGATGGTCTGTACACAGCCGGGGCTTATTACAGTTTGTCAGCAGATGGTCTGTCCACAGCCAGTCCTTATTACAGTTTGTCAGCAGATGGTCTGTTCACAGCCAGGCCTTATTACAGTTTGTCAGCAGATGGTCTGTTCACAGTCAGGCCTTATTACAGTTTGTCAGCAGATGGTCTGTCCACAGCCAGTCCTTATTACAGTTTGTCAGCAGATGGTCTGTTCACAGCCAGGCCTTATTACAGTTTGTCAGCAGATGGTCTGTTCACAGTCAGGCCTTATTACAGTTTGTCAGCAGATGGTCTGTTCACAGCCGGGCCTTATTACAGTTTGTCAGCAGATGGTCTGTCCACAGCCAGTCCTTATTACAGTTTGTCAGCAGATGGTCTGTTCACAGTCAGGCCTTATTACAGTTTGTCAGCAGATGGTCTGTTCACAGCCGGGCCTTATTACAGTTTGTCAGCAGATGGTCTGTTCACAGCCAGGCCTTATTACAGTTTGTCAGCAGATGGTCTGTTCACAGCCAGGCCTTATTACAGTTTGTCAGCAGATGGTCTGTTCACAGCCAGGCCTTATTACAGTTTGTCAGCAGATGGTCTGTTCACAGCCGGGCCTTATTACAGTTTGTCAGCAGATGGTCTGTTCACAGCCAGGCCTTATTACAGTTTGTCAGCAGATGGTCTGTCCACAGTCAGGCCTTATTACAGTTTGTCAGCAGATGGTCTGTCCACAGTCAGGCCTTATTACAGTTTGTCAGCAGATGGTCTGTTCACAGCCAATCCTTATTACAGTTTGTCAGCAGATGGTCTGTCCACAGCCAGTCCTTATTACAGTTTGTCAGCAGATGGTCTGTTCACAGCCAGGCCTTATTACAGTTTGTCAGCAGATGGTCTGTTCACAGCCAGTCCTTATTACAGTTTGTCAGTAGATGGTCTCTTCACAGCCAGTCCTTATTACAGTTTGTCAGCAGATGGTCTGTCCACAGCCAGTCCTTATTACAGTTTGTCAGCAGATGGTCTGTCCACAGCCAGTCCTTATTACAGTTTGTCAGCAGATGGTCTGTCCACAGCCAGTCCTTATTACAGTTTGTCAGCAGATGGTCTGTTCACAGCCAGTCCTTATTACAGTTTGTCAGCAGATGGTCTGTCCACAGCCAGTCCTTATTACAGTTTGTCAGCAGATGGTCTGTTCACAGCCAGTCCTTATTACAGTTTGTCAGTAGATGGTCTCTTCACAGCCAGTCCTTATTACAGTTTGTCAGTAGATGGTCTCTTCACAGCCAGTCCTTATTACAGTTTGTCAGTAGATGGTCTCTTCACAGCCAGTCCTTATTACAGTTTGTCAGCAGATGGTCTGTTCACAGCCAGGCCTTATTACAGTTTGTCAGCAGATGGTCTGTCCACAGCCAGTCCTTATTACAGTTTGTCAGCAGATGGTCTGTTCACAGCCAGTCCTTATTACAGTTTGTCAGCAGATGGTCTGTTCACAGCCAGTCCTTATTACAGTTTGTCAGCAGATGGTCTGTTCACAGCCAGGCCTTATTACAGTTTGTCAGCAGATGGTCTGTTCACAGCCGGGCCTTATTACAGTTTGTCAGCAGATGGTCTGTCCACAGCCAGTCCTTATTACAGTTTGTCAGCAGATGGTCTGTTCATAGCCAGGCCTTATTACATTGTTTCAGTAAGGCCACAGGACTAATGTTGGTCCTTCATAGTGATTTCCTGTTCGGCACTGAGGTGTGAGCGTGCGTCAGGCAGTAATACAGGCCGTCATACTGTACCTTCAGTCAGGAGCTGCTCAGAACAGCCCAGCGTCTTTTAGGTTGGTTTTGATGACGTCTGTGATGGTGTTGAAGGCCTGGTTGACGTCCTGTGTCTCTACAGCGCAGGTGATGTGGGTGTAGATGGGTTTCTCCGCCTGCTTCAAGTTCAGAGACTCAAATTGCATCTTCACGTGGTTGCTGGCGTCTTCGTATGTGTTAGGCCCTATAGGGAGATAAGAGAGCTGTAAAAACTGATCAGAGACTAGTTGCTGGTGTCTTCGTATGTGTTTGACAGAGGGAATAAGAGGGAGTTTCTTATTGTGTTTTAATTGAGTGAGAAAGATTTTAATGTATTAATTTTTTTTATGTATATATTTTTATTTAATCTTTATTTAACTAGGCAAGTCAGTTAAGAACAAAATCATATTTACAGTGACAGCCCAACCCGGACAATGCTGGGCCAACTGTGCGCAGCCCTATGGGACTCCCAATCACGGCCCTATGGGACTCCCAATCACGGCCCTATGGGACTCCCAATCACGGCCCTATGGGACTCCCAATCACGGCCCTATGGGACTCCCAATCACGGCCCTATGGGACTCCCAATCACGGCCCTATGGGACTCCCAATCACGGCCCTATGGGACTCCCAATCACGGCCCTATGGGACTCCCATTCACGACCCTATGGGACTCCCAGTCACGGCCCTATGGGACTCCCAGTCACGGCCGGATGTGACTCAGCCTGGAGTCATTCATCACACACGGTGAATAAACTCAAAACCAAAGGTCAAAGTTCATGGAAAACAACTTTTCGTTGAGTAGGACTCACCATCGTAGTCGGGGAAGCAGACATTGAGGTGGACATTCTTGATCTTCTCTTGGAAGATGTCCTTCTTGTTGAGGAAGAGCACGTGGATGGTGTCCTCGAAGAACCTGTGGTTGCAGATACTGTTGAATAGATGGAGAGACTCGTGCATGCGGTTCTGAAAAGAGAAGAGGACAGAAGAGGAATGAAGAATGGGTCATCGTCATCGTCGGGCTCAACCTCCACTAGCTCGCTGCGGTCACACTAGTTGGTGAGGTTTGCAATATGGTTGAACGTCTCCTCCCTCTCATCTGTACCCTCCTTTTTTAGTTTAGATTAACTTTGAAGTGTGTGTGTGTGTGTGTGTGTGTGTGTGTGTGAAACAGTGTGTGTGTGTGTGTGAAACAGTGTGTGTGTGTATGTATGTGAAACAGTGTGTGTGATCACTCACCATTTCCTCGTCCTCCAGCAGCACCAGGTCATACGCGCTGAGGGAACTACAGAACAGGACACAATGGACGCCCTGGAAACAGTGGATCCACTTCTTCCTCTCTTCTCTTCTACCGCTCATATCAAACATCCTGTCCGTCAGAGACACAATTAACCAATCAATCAATTATTAAGCCCTTTTAAGCCCTTTTTATAGGAGGGTAGCTCTCCAGGAACAGGGCTGTAGTGAACCTATAGGGGGGTAGCTCTCCAGGAATAGGGCTGTAGTGAACCTATAGGAGGGTAGCTCTCCAGGAACAGGGTTGGAGTATCCTGATCTAATGGTTAAGATGTTGGGTAAGAAGTGGCTGGTTCAGTTGCAACAGTTACACTACCTTGCCTTCATTTGACGTCTTTGCAGGTGAACTATAAGGTACTGTGACAAAGGAGCCAGGTAGTTAGCTACTGTAGCTCACCTGAATTTAACATCTTTGCAGGTGAACTATAATTTACTGTGACAAAAGAGCCAGGTAGTTAACTACTGTAGCTCACCTGAATTTAACATCTTTGCAGGTGAACTATAATGTACTGTGACAAAAGAGCCAGGTAGTTAGCTACTGTAGCTCACCTGAATTTAACGTCTTTGCAGGTGAACTATAATTTACTGTGACAAAAGAGCCAGGTAGTTAGCTACTGTAGCTCACCTGAATTTAACGTCTTTGCAGATGAACCTCTCCTCATTGACCCCGCCGGTCTTGATCCTGCACCGAAGGATGTCCTGGTCGTTAGGGGTGAAGTCAGCCTGGGTGATGCGCTCCAGGTCACTGAGGAAGCTGTGTGAGAGACAGTCAATCAATGAATCAATCAAGATCAGATCACTGAGTTAGCTGTGGGAGAGAGGCAGAGTAAATCAATCAACTAATCAATAAAATGTATTTTAAAAGCCTTTTTTAGATCAGCAGTTATTACAGAGTGCTTTACAGTAACTAGACCCCAAAGACAACAGCACTGTTTAGCATCCACAGAGGCCATAGACCAGGGATCCCCAACTGGCGGCCCGCAGGCCAAACTTTGGCCCGTGATTGATTTTATTTGGACCCTCAATTTTTCTGAACACCAAAAAAAACACTGAACAAAAATATAAATGCAATAGGCAACATTTTCAAAGATTTTTACTGAATTACAGTTCATATATGCAAATCAGTTAATTTAAATAAATGAATTAGGCCCTAATCTATGGATTTCACATGACTGGGAATACAGATATGCATCTGTTGATCACATATACCTTTAAAAAATAAATAGGGGCGTGGATCAGAAAACCAGTCAGTATCTGGTGTGACCACCATTTGCCTCATGCAGCGTGACACATCTTCACATAGAGTTGATCAGGGCTGTTGATTGTGGAATGTTGTCTCACTCCTCTTCAAGGGCTGTGTGAAGTTGCTGGATATTGTCAGGAACTGGAACACGCTGTCGTTCACATCGATCCAGAGTATCCCAAACATGCTCAATGGGTGACATGTCTGGTGAGTATGTGGGCCATGGAACTGGGACATTTTCAACTTCCAAGAATTGCGTACAGATCCTTGAGACGGGCCCATGAATTATCATGCTGAAACTGTGATGGCAGCTGATGAATGGCACAACAACGAGCCTCAGGATCTCATCACGATATCTCATTGTCATCCATAAAATGCAATTGTGTTCGTTGGCCGTGGCTTATACCTTCCCCATACCATAACCCCACCGCCACCATGGGGAAACTGGTAACAAGGTTGACATCAGCAAACCGCTCGCCCACAAGACGCCATACTCCGGGATTCATCCGTGAAGAGCACACTTCTCCAGCGTGCCAGTGGCCATCGAAGGTGAGCATTTGCTCACTGAAGTCGGTTACAACGCCGAACTGCAGTCAGGTCAAGATCCTGGTGAGGACAACGAGCATGCAAATGAGCTTCCCCGAGACGATTTCTGAACATTTCTACAGAAATTCTTCCATTGTGCAAACCCGCAGTTTCATCAGATGTCCGGGTGGCTGGTCTCAGACGATCCCGCATGGGAAGAAGCCGGATGTGGATGTCCTTGGCTGGCGTGGTTGCACGTGGTCTACGGTTGTGAGGCCGGTTGGGCGTTCTGCCAAATTCTCTAAAACGGCAATGGAGGCGGCTTATGGTAGAGAAATTAACATTCAATACTCTGGTGGACATTCCTGTAGTCAGCATGCCGATTGTACGCTCCCTCAACGTGAGACAGCTGTGGCATTGTGTTGTGTGACAAAACTGCACATTTTAGAGTGGCCTTTTATTGTCCCCAGCACAAGGTACACCTGTGTAATGATCATGCTGTTTAATCAGCTTCTTGATATGCCTCACCTGTCAGGTGGATGGATTATCTTGGCAAATGTGAGCACTAAATTTGATAGAAAACCTTTTTGTGCGTATGGAAAATTTCTGGGATCTTTAATTTCAGCTCATGAAACATGGAACCAACACTTTACATGTTGCGTTTATATTTTTGTTCAGTGTAAAAGACTGTAAAAACACCAGCAAAGTTATTTTAATTGTGTAAATCTGTCTAAAAGTATTCCAGTGTATAACAGATATATATGTGATCGTATACAAATGTCAGAAAAATTTGAAATGGTCTTTTAGTCAAATATTATATATGTTTAGGCTTCTTGCTGTCAATTTGCATTCTACAAATGATTTGTAATTATGTTCCGGCCCCCTGACCCTCCGATCAAGAAAAAAAACGTCCCGCGCCTGAATCTGGTTATTGAGCCATGCCATAGACTCACTAGTGAGCGGAGTCGAGGAGATGGTAGCCCTCGGCTGCTGACTCGAAACACTCCTGGATGCCAGGGTCCATCCACAGCTTCTTGATGCACTCAGCCAGCTCAGGAGACATGGTTCCCTCCTCAGTAGAGTTGGATAGGTTCTCCAGCTTCGTGCCTTCATCCTGGACACACAGAGAACAACACCCATACATGCATCAGTATAGCATAGTATGATGTAACATTACCAGGCAGAAAAGAAACACCTGAAACTACTGTAGAGCCCTCCACATTCTGGTCTTGAAGAGAATACAAAGACAAACTGTGGGGGGAGGTTCTCTTCTGCACTGTTCAACCAATCCAATGAATGTGGAGGAGGAGTTAAGATGAAGTCTCGCCTTAACATCCAAAAAGAGGAAGTCGAGTCACAGGCTCTCATTCCATTTCCCCTGACAACCAGAACTTCCAGTTGTTGGCAACTCCGCAATATTATAAAATGTGTACAGTAAAGTATAGTATATCATGTCTATACAGTATAGTATAAAATGTCTACAGTATAGTATAAAATGTCTACAGTATAGTATAAAATGTCTATACAGTATAGTATAAAATGTCTACAGTATAGTATATCATGTCTATACAGTATAGTATATCATGTCTATACAGTATAGTATAAAATGTCTATACAGTATAGTATAAAATGTCTACAGTATAGTACACCATGTCTGTACAGTATAGTATAGTATAACATATATATATATATATATATATATATATATATATATATATATATATATATATATATATATATATATATATATATATATATATATATAAAACATATCATGTATATACAGTATAGTATAAAATGTCTACAGTATAGTATAATATAGTACACCATGTCTATACAGTATAGTATAACATGTCTACAGTATAGTATAATATAGTACACCATGTCTATACAGTATAGTATAACATGTCTACAGTATAGTATAATATAGTACACCATGTCTATACAGTATAGTATAACATGTCTACAGTATAGTATAATATAGTACACCATGTCTATACAGTATAGTATAACATGTCTACAGTATAGTATAATATAGTATACCATGTCTATACAGTATAGTATAACATGTCTACAGTATAGTATAATATAGTACACCATGTCTATACAGTATAGTATAACATGTCTACAGTATAGTATAATATAGTACACCATGTCTATACAGTATAGTATAACATGTCTACAGTATAGTATAATATAGTACACCATGTCTATACAGTATAGTATAACATGTCTACAGTATAGTATAATATAGTACACCATGTCTATACAGTATAGTATAACATGTCTACAGTATAGTATAATATAGTACACCATGTCTATACAGTATAGTATAACATGTCTACAGTATAGTATAATATAGTACACCATGTCTATACAGTATAGTATAACATGTCTACAGTATAGTATAATATAGTACACCATGTCTATACAGTATAGTATAACATGTCTACAGTATAGTATAATATAGTACACCATGTCTATACAGTATAGTATAACATATATATATAACATATCATGTCTATATAGTACAATATAACATGTCTGTATAGTATAACAGTATAGTATAACAGTATAGTATAGTATAACAAGGTTCAGTTTAACATGTCTGTATAGTATAACAGTATAGTATACCATGTCTATACAGTTTAGTATAGTATAACATATATAACATGTCTATACAGTACAATATAACATGTCTGTATAGTATAATAGTATAGTACAGTATAACATGTCTGTATGGTACAACAGTATAGTATAACATAAGGTACAGTATAACATGTCTCTATAGTATAACAGTATAGTACAACAGTATAGTATAACATAAGGTACAGTATAACATGTCTATAGTATAACAGTATAGTATAACAGTATAGTATAACACGTCTGTATAGTATAACAGTATTGTACAGTATAACATGTCTATAGTATAACAGTATAGTATAGTATAACATGTCTGTATAGTATAGCAGTATAGTATAACATGTCTGTATAGTATAGTATAACAGTATAGTATAACATGTCTGTATAGTATAACCGTATTGTACAGTATAACATGTCTATAGTATAACAGTATAGTATATCAGTACAGTATAACATGTCTATAGTATAACAGTATAGTATAACAGTATAGTATAACAGTATAGTATAACATGTCTGTATAGTATAACAGTATTGTACAGTATAACATGTCTATAGTATAACAGTATAATATAACAGTATAGTATAATATAACATAAGTTACAGTATAACATGTCTCTATAGTATAACAGTATAGTACAGTATAACATGTCTATAGTATAGCAGTATAGTATAACATAAGGTATAGTATAACATGTCTATATAGTATAACATGTATAACATGTCTACATGGTACAGTATATTATAGTATTGTTTCACACACACACGCAAACACCCAGCCTGCAGTACCCACCTCCGCAGCCGGTGATCCGTACTTGATCCCCAGGATGCCCATGCCTCTGACGATGGACAGAGCTGACTGCAGGATGTTACCAAAGATCGCCCCTCTGGATGACACCTTCTCCTCCTTATTAAAACCACCCAGGTGAAGGATTCTGTGAAGAAGAAGAAGAAGAAGAAGAAGAAGAACTATTGGGTTAGTATTGAGTTATTCCACTTTTTTTTAAGATTGTTTAACGTAGTCCTTGTTGTGCATAGAGTTGTATGGTTTGTTTAACTTTGTGACGTCTGTCACTCTGTGAAAGTGGAATTTCCATGTGGCTCAATTATCCAAACTGCCACCTAGTGGTGCTTCTGTGGCAGTGCAGCTCACCTCTCTGCTGCCCCATATTAACAGAGAGAACCCGAAAAAGCGTATTTCATTTGTAACTTAACTTACTTCATTTGTTTTACGATGGTGCTTTTCCCAGACTCCTCAGCACCTGAAAAAAAACAAAAAAATACACCATTTATTACAACAGTTAAATAAAGGTCAACAATGTCATTTTTAATTACAAAGCTGACAAGGTGAAAAACTGGCCGATGTGCCCTTGAGCAAGGCACTTAACCCTAATTTGCTCCAGGGGTGTTCTACTATGACTGACCCTGTAAAACAACACATTTCACTACACTATCCGGTGTACGTGACAATAAAATATCTAAATACTCCTGGACCTGGTGGCCAGCGAAACATAGGGTTATTCCCAAATGGCACCCTCTTCCCTATATAGTGCCCTAATTTTGACCAGAGCCCTATGGGACCGATTGAAAATAGAGCACTTTGACAGAACAGTCTGTGTGGAGATCACTGACATCTCCTTACTGGGACAAAGGTCTGGATGTCACTTAAAAACCTTTATTTTAAAACCTTCATTTTAAACGCTATTGTTTGACCAGTGCTTAATAGGATGCCATTTGAGAGGCAGCCTGGGTCTCTCAGAGACTTCAGGGTAAAAAAGACCTTGATGTCACCTAAAATATTTATTTTAAACCTTTTATTTTAAAACCTTTAAAACTAAAATACTATGGGTGCCTACCCCAACATGTAACCAGACCAGTGCAGTACGGCTCAGCTCGTTTTTTGAGCTCAGATGGACCCTTATTCCCTACATAGTGCACTACTTTAGACCAGAGTCCGATGGAACCCTCTTCCTAACATAGTGCACTACTTTAGACCAGAACCCTATGGAACCATCTTCCCTACATAGTGCACTACTTTAGACCAGAACCCTATGGAACCCTCTTCCCTACATAGTGCACTACTTTAGACCAGAACCCTATGGAACCCTCTTCCCTATATTGTGCACTACTTTAGACCAGAACCCTATGGAACCCTCTTCCCTACATAGTGCACAACTGCTTAAATAGGGTTCCGTTTGGGATGTAACCTGGTTCTCTCAGGCAGATTAGGACAAAGGCCTCGATGTCACTTATTTAAACCCCTTTATTTAAACACCATATTGAAAAGAAGACCTCGGCTTTATTGTGTTTTTAGCCTTGCTTACAGTTCATGTAATGCAGTGTCAACCTGCTACTTTCAAATGTCCCATAAGTTCAATCAATCAACACTATGGTACCGATCCCACCCTGTACCAAGCACGTGTGTTAGTACCTATTGCTCAGCACTTAGCCTGGTTCCAGTTCTGTTTGTGCTGTCTTGCCATGACTAAAGCGGCATGACAACGAACATAGATAGGAATAGGTTATGCAACACAAACAATCTGGTGCCCAGGCTCTCAGCTGAGCTTAAAGACTCTCTCTACAGGTCTCTCTGTTAACCATCATTCCTACATCCTGCTGCCTCTCTCCTCTCAGCTGAGCTTAAAGACTCTCTCTACAGGTCTCTCTGTTAACCATCACTCCTACATCCTGCTGCCTCTCTCCTCTCAGCTGAGCTTAAAGACTCTCTCTACAGGTCTCTCTGTTAACCATCATTCCTACATCCTGCTGCCTCTCTCCTCTCAGCTGAGCTTAAAGACTCTCTCTACAGGTCTCTCTGTTAACCATCACTCCTACATCCTGCTGCCTCTCTCCTCTCAGCTGAGCTTAAAGACTCTCTCTACAGGTCTCTCTGTTAACCATCACCTCTGCATCCTGCTGCCTCTCTCCTCTCAGCTGAGCTTAAAGACTCTCTCTACAGGTCTCTCTGTTAACCATCACTCCTACATCCTGCTGCCTCTCTCCTCTCAGCTGAGCTTAAAGACTCTCTCTACAGGTCTCTCTGTTAACCATCACTCCTACATCCTGCTGCCTCTCTCCTCTCAGCTGAGCTTAAAGACTCTCTCTACAGGTCTCTCTGTTAACCATCACTCCTACATCCTGCTGCCTCTCTCCTCTCAGCTGAGCTTAAAGACTCTCTCTACAGGTCTCTCTGTTAACCATCACCTCTGCATCCTGCTGCCTCTCTCCTCTCAGCTGAGCTTAAAGACTCTCTCTACAGGTCTCTCTGTTAACCATCACTCCTACATCCTGCTGCCTCTCTCCTCTCAGCTGAGCTTAAAGACTCTCTCTACAGGTCTCTCTGTTAACCATCACTCCTACATCCTGCTTCCTCTCTCCTCTCAGCTGAGCTTAAAGACTCTCTCTACAGGTCTCTCTGTTAACCATCACCTCTGCATCCTGCTGCCTCTCTCCTCTCAGCTGAGCTTAAAGACTCTCTCTACAGGTCTCTCTGTTAACCATCACTCCTACATCCTGCTGCCTCTCCTCTCAGCTGAGCTTAAAGACTCTCTCTACAGGTCTCTCTGTTAACCATCACTCCTACATCCTGCTGCCTCTCTCCTCTCAGCTGAGCTTAAAGAGTCTCTCTACAGGTCTCTCTGTTAACCATCACCTCTGCATCCTGCTGCCTCTCTCCTCTCAGCTGAGCTTAAAGACTCTCTCTACAGGTCTCTCTGTTAACCATCACTCCTACATCCTGCTGCCTCTCTCCTCTCAGCTGAGCTTAAAGACTCTCTCTACAGGTCTCTCTGTTAACCATCACCTCTGCATCCTGCTGCCTCTCTCCGGTTGCTCGACGTGGCCGGTTGTCTCATCATTACGCACACCTGTCACAGTCGTTACACGCACCTGCGCCTCATGACACTCACCTGGACTCCATCACCTCCCCTGTATCTGTCCGTCCGCTTTGTTCTCTCCTCGGGTGTTATTGACTCTGTACGCTTTCCATGTTTATTATTTTGTACTATATTTATTATAAAATGTGCAATTTCTGTACTTCCTGACTCCCAGTGTACACTTTTTTTTTTAGCTTTATTTAACTAGGCAAGTCAGTTAAGAACAAATTCTTATTTTCAATGACAGCCCCTGTTCGGGGGTTTGAACTTGCAACCTTCCGGTTACTAGTCCAACTCTCTAACCACTAGGCTACCCTGCCGCCCCACAATGTATCCCTTGTAAAAGAGGTATTCTGGCCTCAGTGGGACTTCCTGGACAAATAAAGGACAAATAAAGGTTCAATAAAAACAAAATACAAATTGGGCAATAGAAACCCAAGAGGGACCACCTTCTGAAGGAGATGGGTTCTCTATTTAGTCTACTCTAATTGGTTAAGTCCTGAACCACTCCTAGTCACAGATAGCACCCATTGGCTAAGTGCCCATCCACCTCCCTATTGAGTGTTGGGCTTCATGTCTCCTGTGTCTTAACACATCAAGCAGTATGTAACCTGGTCCTGTGTCTTAACACATCAAGCATTATGTAACCTGATCCTGTCTTAACACATTAAGCAGTATGTAACCTGATCCTGTCTTAACACATCAAGCATTATGTAACCTGGTCCTGTGTCTTAACACATCAAGCATTATGTAACCTGATCCTGTCTTAACACATCAAGCATTATGTAACCTGATCCTGTCTTAACACATTAAGCAGTATCTAACCTGGTCCTGTGTCTTAACACATCAAGCAGTATGTAACCTGGTCCTGTGTCTTAACACATCAAGCAGTATGTAACCTGGTCCTGTGTCTTAACACATCAAGCATTATGTAACCTGGTCCTGTCTTAACACATCAAGCATTATGTAACCTGCTCCTGTGTCTTAACACATCAAGCAGTATCTAACCTGGTCCTGTGTCTTAATACATCAAGCAGTATGTAACCTGGTCCTGTGTCTTAACACATCAAGCAGTATGTAACCTGGTCCTGTGTCTTAACACATCAAGCAGTATCTAACCTGGTCCTGTGTCTTAACACATCAAGCAGTATGTAACCTGGTCCTGTGTCTTAACACATCAAGCAGTATCTAACCTGGTCCTGTGTCTTAACACATCAAGCAGTATGCAACCTGGTCCTGTGTCTTAACACATCAAGCATTATGTAACCTGGTCCTGTGTCTTAACACATCAAGCATTATGTAACCTGATCCTGTCTTAACACATCAAGCAGTATGCAACCTGGTCCTGTGTCTTAACACAACAAGCATTATGTAACCTGGTCCTGTGTCTTAACACATCAAGCATTATGTAACCTGATCCTGTCTTAACACATCAAGCATTGTGTAACCTGGTCCTGTGTCTTAACACATCAAGCAGTATGTAACCTGGTCCTGTGTCTTAACACATCAAGCATTATGTAACCTGGTCCTGTGTCTTAACACATCAAGCAGTATGCAACCTGGTCCTGTGTCTTAACACATCAAGCAGTATGTAACCTGATCCTGTCTTAACACATTAAGCAGTATCTAACCTGGTCCTGTGTCTTAACACATCAAGCAGTATGCAACCTGGTCCTGTGTCTTAACACAACAAGCATTATGTAACCTGATCCTGTCTTAACACATCAAGCATTATGTAACCTGGTCCTGTGTCTTAACACATCAAGCAGTATCTAACCTGGTCCTGTGTCTTAATACATCAAGCAGTATGTAACCTGGTCCTGTGTCTTAACACATCAAGCATTATGTAACCTGGTCCTGTGTCTTAACACATCAAGCAGTATGTAACCTGGTCCTGTGTCTTAACACATCAAGCAGTATGCAACCTGGTCCTGTCTTAACACAACAAGCATTATGAAACCTGGTCCTGTGTCTTAACACATCAAGAATTATGTAACCTGATCCTGTCTTAACACATCAAGCAGTATGCAACCTGGTCCTGTGTCTTAACACAACAAGCATTATGTAACCTGGTCCTGTGTCTTAACACATCAAGCATTATGTAACCTGATCCTGTCTTAACACATCAAGCATTATGTAACCTGATCCTGTCTTAACACATCAAGCAGTATGTAACCTGGTCCTGTGTCTTAACACATCAAGCAGTATGCAACCTGGTCCTGTGTCTTAACACATCAAGCAGTATGCAACCTGGTCCTGTGTCTTAACACATCAAGCAGTATGTAACCTGATCCTGTCTTAACACATTAAGCAGTATCTAACCTGGTCCTGTGTCTTAACACATCAAGCAGTATGTAACCTGGTCCTGTGTCTTAACACATCAAGCAGTATGCAACCTGGTCCTGTGTCTTAACACAACAAGCATTATGTAACCTGATCCTGTCTTAACACATCAAGCATTATGTAACCTGGTCCTGTGTCTTAACACATCAAGCAGTATCTAACCTGGTCCTGTGTCTTAACACATCAAGCAGTATGTAACCTGGTCCTGTGTCTTAAAACATCAAGCAGTATCTAACCTGGTCCTGTGTCTTAACACATCAAGCAGTATGCAACCTGGTCCTGTGTCTTAACACATCAAGCATTATGTAACCTGGTCCTGTGTCTTAACACATCAAGCATTATGTAACCTGATCCTGTCTTAACACATCAAGCAGTATGCAACCTGGTCCTGTGTCTTAACACAACAAGCATTATGTAACCTGGTCCTGTGTCTTAACACATCAAGCATTATGTAACCTGATCCTGTCTTAACACATCAAGCATTATGTAACCTGGTCCTGTGTCTTAACACATCAAGCAGTATGTAACCTGGTCCTGTGTCTTAACACATCAAGCAGTATGTAACCTGGTCCTGTGTCTTAACACATCAAGCAGTATGCAACCTGGTCCTGTGTCTTAACACATCAAGCAGTATGCAACCTGGTCCTGTGTCTTAACACATCAAGCAGTATGTAACCTGGTCCTGTGTCTTAACACATCAAGCAGTATGTAACCTGGTCCTGTGTCTTAACACATCAAGCAGTATGCAACCTGGTCCTGTGTCTTAACACATCAAGCAGTATGCAACCTGGTCCTGTGTCTTAACACATCAAGCATTATGTAACCTGGTCCTGTGTCTTAACACATCAAGCAGTATGTAACCTGGTCCTGTGTCTTAACACATCAAGCAGTATGCAACCTGGTCCTGTCTTAACACAACAAGCATTATGAAACCTGGTCCTGTGTCTTAACACATCAAGCATTATGTAACCTGATCCTGTCTTAACACATCAAGCAGTATGCAACCTGGTCCTGTGTCTTAACACAACAAGCATTATGTAACCTGGTCCTGTGTCTTAACACATCAAGCATTATGTAACCTGATCCTGTCTTAACACATCAAGCATTATGTAACCTGGTCCTGTGTCTTAACACATCAAGCAGTATGTAACCTGGTCCTGTGTCTTAACACATCAAGCAGTATGTAACCTGGTCCTGTGTCTCAACACATCAAGCAGTATGCAACCTGGTCCTGTGTCTTAACACATCAAGCAGTATGTAACCTGGTCCTGTGTCTTAACACATCAAGCAGTATGTAACCTGGTCCTGTGTCTTAACACATCAAGCATTATGTAACCTGGTCCTGTGTCTTAACACATCAAGCAGTATGTAACCTGGTCCTGTGTCTCAACACATCAAGCAGTATCTAACCTGGTCCTGTGTCTTAACACATCAAGCAGTATGCAACCTGGTCCTGTGTCTTAACACATCAAGCATTATGTAACCTGGTCCTGTGTCTTAACACATCAAGCAGTATCTAACCTGGTCCTGTGTCTTAACACATCAAGCAGTATGCAACCTGGTCCTGTCTTAACACAACAAGCATTATGTAACCTGATCCTGTCTTAACACATCAAGCATTATGTAACCTGGTCCTGTGTCTTAACACATCAAGCAGTATCTAACCTGGTCCTGTGTCTTGACACATCAAGCAGTATGCAACCTGGTCCTGTCTTAACACAACAAGCATTATGAAACCTGGTCCTGTGTCTTAACACATCAAGCAGTATCTAACCTGGTCCTGTGTCTTAACACATCAAGCAGTATGCAACCTGGTCCTGTCTTAACACAACAAGCATTATGAAACCTGGTCCTGTGTCTTAACACATCAAGCAGTATGTAACCTGGTCCTGTGTCTTAACACATCAAGCATTATGTAACCTGGTCCTGTGTCTTAACACATCAAGCAGTATGTAACCTGGTCCTGTGTCTTAACACATCAAGCATTATGTAACCTGATCCTGTCTTAACACATCAAGCAGTATGTAACCTGGTCCTGTGTCTTAACACATCAAGCAGTATGCAACCTGGTCCTGTCTTAACACAACAAGCATTATGAAACCTGGTCCTGTGTCTTAACACATCAAGCAGTATCTAACCTGGTCCTGTGTCTTAACACATCAAGCAGTATGCAACCTGGTCCTGTCTTAACACAACAAGCATTATGAAACCTGGTCCTGTGTCTTAACACATCAAGCATTATGTAACCTGATCCTGTCTTAACACATCCAGCAGTATGTAACCTGGTCCTGTGTCTTAACACATCAAGCATTATGTATCCTGATCCTGTGTCTTAACACATCAAGCATTATGTAACCTGATCCTGTCTTAACACATCAAGCAGTATGTAACCTGATCCTGTCTCAACACATCAAGCATTATGTAACCTGATCCTGTCTTCACACATCAAGCATTATGTAACCTGGTCCTGTCTTAACACATCAAGCATTATGTAACCTGATCCTGTCTTAACACAACAAGCATTATGTAACCTGGAAACATTTCGTTTGGCCACTGTGGATGAAGAGATATCACTGCCCGTGCAATAAAACAACAATCAACCTGAGAAACGAGACCTTAAAACTTGTGTTCGCTTCCCATCCCCAATCTAATGTCTAGGCTTTACTGCATAGGGCTAACAAAAATGTATTGGGACAAATTCACTTATAGTGTATTAAAGTAGTAAAAAGTGTAGTATTTGCTCCCATATTCATAGCATGCAATGACTACGTCAAGCTTGTGACTATACACATTTTTGGTATGCATTTGCTCATTATTTTGGTTGTGTTTAAGATTAAGAGAGAGTTAGACCCTGTCATATACCCCCCAAAAATGCTAACCTACCCTTATTGAAATGGTGAGAGGTTAGCATGTTATTCTCATTCATTATTATTCATTATTCATTCGTTATTCACGGTTCATTCAGGATTATCCGTAATCATGGTAGCATCCACATTAATGTAGAAGTGTTCAGAAACATATTCTGTTCTTATTTATAATAAAAGTGGCTCCAAAATGACACAATACATTATTTACCATTTAATATCTATTGGGCTCAAAATAATCTGAAACACAACCAAAACAAACAGTAAATGCATCCAACAAGTTTGAAGAGTCACAAGCTTGATGTAGTCATTACGTGCTGTGGATATAGGACCAAATACATTAGCTTTTCACCACTTTCATACTCAAGTGAATTTGTCCCAATAGTTTTGCTCTCCTAAAATGGGGGGGGGACTATGTACATAAAGTGCTGTAATTTCTGAACGGTTCAGCTGATATGGATCTAAATACCCTCAAATTAAAGCTGACAGTCTGCACTTTAATGTCATTGTTTGATTTCAAGTAGAGAGTATAAAGACAAAATAAGACAAAGGCTTCACTGTTCCAATGATTAGAAAGGGCACTGTATATACTGACTGTTTCGGGATCTGATCTTTGACCTTGATTGAGACTTTAAGTGGCTACATGCCGAGAGGCTAAGAGAATTACCCCTTTTCACACTACTGAACCACAGCCCAGTCAAACCATGCTGATCTGAGAACCTAGTCAAACCCTGCTGATCTGAGAACCCATCTGAACCCTGCTGATCTGAGAACCCATCTGAACCCTGCTGATCTGAGAACCCATCTGAACCCTGCTGATCTGAGAACCCATCTGAACCCTGCTGATCTGAGAACCCATCTGAACCCTGCTGATCTGAGCACCCATCTGAACCCTGCTGATCTGAGAACCCATCTGAACCCTGCTGATCTGAGAACCCATCTGAACCCTGCTGATCTGAGCACCCATCTGAACCCTGCTGATCTGAGCACCCATCTGAACCCTGCTGATCTGAGAACCCATCTGAACCCTGCTGATCTGAGCACCCATCTGAACCCATACATCATAGGTGCTGGAAGAGGAACTAGGTGAAAAGAACACTGTAAGTCAGAGCCAGTACAGTTTGGATTGGGTCAGAATGATGTGGAATAAAGTACTTAAGTAGTACTTTAAATTATTTTTATTTAAGTTGTTTTTGGGGGTCTCTGTAATTCACTATTTATTTATTTTAAACTTTTACTTTTACTCCACTACATTCCTAAAGAAAATAATGTACTTTTTACTCCATACATTTTTCCTGACACACAAAAGTACTCGTTACATTTTGAATGCTTAGCAGGACAGAAAAATGGTCCAATTCACACACTTATCAAGAGAACCTGCCTGGTCATCTACTGCCTCTAATCTGGCGGACTCATTAAACACAAGTGCTTTGTTGTGTTGGAGTGTGCCCCTGTCTATCGTCAATTTAAAAAAACAAGAAAATCATGCCTTCTGGTTTGCTTAATATGAGGAATTTGAAATTATTAATACTTTTACTTTTAATAATTAAGTATATTTAGCAATTACATTTACTTTTGATACTTAAATATATTTTTAAAACCAAATAATTTTAGACTTTTACTCAAGTAGTATTTTACTGGGTGATTTTCACTTTTACTTGAGTCATTTTCTATTAAAAACTTCTTATGGCTGAGATCCCGTTAACGGGATCGATATGACAACAGCCAGTGAAAGTGCAGGGAGCCAAATTCAAACAACAGAAATCTCCTAATTTAAAATTCCTCAAACATACACATCAGTATCTTATACCATTTTAAAGGTAATCTAATTTCTGATTTCAAAAAGGCTTTACAGCGAAAGCACCACAAACGATTATGTTAGGTCAACACCAAGTCACAGAAAAACACAGCCATTTTTCCAAGCCAAAGACAGGAGTCATAAAAAGCAGAAATAGAGATAAAATGAATCACTAACCTTTGATGATCTTCATCAGATGACACTCATAGGACTTCATGTTACACAATGCATGTATGTTTTGTTCGGTAAAGTTAATATTTATATCAAAAAATCTCATCCGGTGATTTTGCAGAGAGCCACATCAATTTCCAGAAATACTCATAATAAACGTTGATCAAAGATACAAGTGTTAACATGGAATTTTAGATCCACTTCTCCTTAATGCAACCGCTGTGTCAGATTTCAAAAAAGCTTTATGAAAAAAGCAAACCATGCAATAATCTGAGTACGGCGCTCAGAGCCCAAACCAGCCAAAAAGATATCCGCGATATTGTGCAGTCAACAGAAGTCAGAAATAACATGATAAATATTCACTTACCTTTGATGATCTTCATCAGAATGCACTCCCAGGAATCCCAGTTCCACAAGAAATGTTTGTTTTGTTCGATAATGTCCATCATTTATGTCCAAATAGCTACTTTAGTTAGCACGTTTTGTAAACAAATCCAAAGTCACGAAGCGCGTTCACTAGGAGCAGACGAAATGTCAAAAAGTTCCGTTACAGTACGTAGAAATATGTCAAACGATGTATAGACTCAATCTTTAGGATGTTTTTAACATACATCTTCAATAATGTTCCAACCGGAGAATTCCTTTGTCTGTAGAAAAGCAATGCAATACGAGCTACCTCTCACGTGAACGAGCCTCACGAGCCTGTGGCACTCTGCCAGACCACTGACTCAAAGAGCCCTTATGAGCCCCTCCTTTTACAGTAGAAGACTGAAACAAGTTTCTAAAGACTATTGACATCTAGTGGAAGCATTAGGAAGTGCAACATGACCAATAACCCACTGTATCTTCAATAGGGAATGAGTTGAAAATCGACTAACCTCAGATTTCCCACTTCCTGGCTGGATTTCTTCTCAGGTTTTTGCCTGCCATATGAGTTCTGTTATACTCATATCATTCAAACAGTTTTAGAAACTTCAGAGTGTTTTCTATCAAAATATACTAACAATATGCATGTATTAGCAACTGGGACTGAGTAGCAGGCATTACTCTGGGCACCTCTGGGCACCTTATTCATCCAAGCTACTCAATACTGCCCCCAGCCATAATTAAGGTATCTTTACTTTTACTCAAGTATGGCAATTGGGTACATTTTCCACCACTGTGTGAAAGTACAGTTTGGATTGGGTCAGCATGATAGTGTGAAAGGTTAAATGCTGTCTGACGAGAGGATGGGTACACCAATCTGGACTGGATTCTGAGACTGGACTAAACCAGTTAGAGTAATAGGCTTGACCTCTCATCAGCAAGGGAACATGATTGACTTGGACCTAAAGTAGTGATTCTTTCAGCACCTCACTGTGTCCTGACTTTCACCTGGACTACTCTTCTGGGAAGGAGCAATGTACCTCAGGGAGAAATGTACTTCAATGTACCTCAGGGAGAAATGTACTTCAATGTACCTCAGGGAAAAATGTACTTCAATGTACCTCAGTAGCCTCGGTTTTTCTAATGACTGCCTTGCCTGGTTCACCAACTACTTTGCAGACAGAGTTCAGTGTGTCAAATCGGAGGGCATGTTGTCCGGTCCTCTGGCAGTCTCTATGGGGGTGCCACAGGGTTCAATTCTCGGGCCGACTCTTTTCTCTGTATACATCAATGATGTTGCTCTTGCTGCGGGCGATTCCCTGATTCACCTCTACGCAGACGACACCATTCTGTATACTTCTGGCCCTTCCTTGGACACTGTGCTATCTAACCTCCAAACGAGCTTCAATGCCATACAACACTCCTTCCGTGGCCTCCAACTGCTCTTAAACGCTAGTAAAACCAAATGCATGCTTTTCAACCGTTCGCTGCCTGCACCCGCACGCCCGAATAGCATCACCACCCTGGATGGTTCCGACCTAGAATATGTGGACATCTATAAGTACCCAGGTGTCTGGCTAGACTGTAAACTCTCCTTCCAGACTCATCAAACATCTCCAATCTAAAATCAAATCTAGAGTCGGCTTTCTATTCCGCAACAAAGCCTCCTCCACTCACGCCGCCAAACTTACCCTAGTAAAATTGACTATCCTACCGATCCTCGACTTCGGCAATGTCATCTACAAAATAGCTTCCAATACTCTACTCAGCAAACTGGATGCAGTTTATCACAGTGCCATCCGTTTTGTTACTAAAGCACCTTATACCACCCACCACTGCGACCTGTATGCTCTAGTCGGCTGGCCCTCGCTACATATTCGTCGCCAGACGCACTGGCTCCAGGTCATCTACAAGTCCATGCTAGGTAAAGCTCCGCCTTATCTCAGTTCACTCTTCTCGATGGCAACACCCACCCGTAGCACGCGCTCCAGCAGGTGTATCTCACTGATCATCCCTAAAGCCAACACCTCATTTGGCCGCCTTTCCTTCCAGTTCTCTGCTGCCTGTGACTGGAACGAATTGCAAAAATCGCTGAAGTTGGAGACTTTTATCTCCCTCACCAACTTTAAACATCTGCTATCTGAGCAGCTAACCGATCGCTGCAGCTGTACATAGTCTATCAGTAAATAGCCAACCCAATTTACCTACCTCATCCCCATACTGTTTTTAATGATTTACTTTTCTGCTCTTTTGCACACCATTATATCTTCCTGCACATGACCATCTGATAATTTATCACTCCAGTGTTAATCTGCTAAATTGTAATTATTCGCCTACCTCCTCATGCCTTTTGCACACAATGTATATAGACTCTCCTTTTTTTCTTTTTTTATTCTGTGTTATTGATTTGTTTATTGTTTACTCCATGTGTAACTCTGTGTTGTCTGTTCACACTGCTATGCTTTATCTTGGCCAGGCCACAGTTGTAAATGAGAACTTGTTCTCAACTAGCCTACCTGGTTAAATAAAGGTGTTCTCAACTAGCCTACCTGGTTAAATAAAGGTGTTCTCAACTAGCCTACCTGGTGAAATAAAATAAAATAGAAATGTACTTCAATGTACCTCAGGGAGAAATGTACTTCAATGTACCTCAGGGAAAAATGTACTTCAATGTGCCTCAGGGAGAAATTTACTTCAATGTACCTCAGGGAGAAATTTACTTCAATGTACCTCAGGGAGAAATTTACTTCAATGTACCTTAGGGAAAAATGTACTTCAATGTACCTCAGGGAGAAATGTACTTCAATGTACCTCAGGGAGAAATGTACCTCAATGTACCTTAAAGCTCTTAGTCTGAACTTTAACAATGTTCCTTATTTTCTAGGTTCAGTCACATATATCTTAAAACATTCTATGAGAAAGAACATTATGCCTTGATCTGTGTTTGTTTGCTCTTAACTGTCAACGTTCAGACAAAGTGTTGCTCTTAACCAGGGCTGCCCAACCTACAGTCCCGTGGGACTGAAACCCCCACAAGACTGTAGATCTCCAGGAAGAGGAATTGGACTGAAAACCTACAGGACAGTAGATTTCCAGGAAGATGGTTTGGCAGCCCTGCTCTTAACTGTCAATGTTCAGACGAAGTGAATAATCAATTCACAGACAAAAACAGGACTTCATTGTCTGTGTTTGATTGAAATGTGACCATAGAGAAAGCATCATATCATTTCATGGACTATATTCAACAGCAGAAACATTAAATGTGCAAATTACAGATGTTTTTCAAACAGTTGACATCTGGTAATCTCAATTTAATTTTTAAATAGTTTTAGTGCTATCGGGAGGCCAAATGTGTTGTGTTAAATGTTGCACAACAAATACCCTGTTTATTGTTCCATGGTATTTAGTTGAAATATATCCTTTCAGTTTCTATATGAACAGGGAAAAAATATCATGGGGGATCCTAACCTCTTAGCCATTAGACCAAAAGGACCACCTTCTGGCTTCTAAGTCTCAGACAGGGTTAACTCTTCACAATAACGTGATGATTTTCAAATCACCTCCGATACATTCACACCAATGGGTTCAGTACACTTACCCAGCATCAGCACTTTAACTGCCTTAGACTCTGCCAGCTGCTTCTTCAGCTCCTTGGAGTCTATCCCCTCCTCTCCCTCCATCTCCAGATCCTCCGGCTGGTCCATCGACATCTTGGCGGTTAGTTGTCCGGAGTTCCTAACTACACAGAAACAGCCTTTCAGTCACTAAACGATGTGTGATCGCCCAGATAAAGGGACAATCAGTTAGATCGTTAAGTAGTTGTTTGGCTAGGTAGGCTACTGTTCAAAGGTTGAGTCAAGAGTGTCGCTCCTCTGCAGGTTCAGGTGCTAAATGTCACTCGGGTAGTCTCTGTGGTTTAAAGCTCATGTCATAGAACATGGAACCAGAAGCCAAATCCTATTAACACAGCTAATCAGGTCTGGACTGAAGAGACCAAAACACGACCAATTTGGCTCCTCTACGGTTGGTTAGGGATTTGATATGGAGAGATGCATTGACTGTTCCCTTTTTCTGTAACTTTGACACCAGGAGAATGACCTTTCAAAGGTTTTGTACTGTATATGATTTATTAAGGAGCATTGGTACCTCCATTAGAGGACTTTAAAATGAAATGTATATATAGGTACAGTATATAGCCATTGATTCTTCAAGACTATAACTCGATGCCTTATGAGCTTGTTGTTTTACTCCAATGTTTGTCAACACAGTACATGTAAACAAATACTGTTTCATACTATAATGTTGATATCATGGATGGTCAGTCCTTGTGTCATATCTCTGTCTAGCAGAGAGTGGTTACATTTCTCCAGCCCCGTCCCTCAGCTGTTTAACAGGTTTGTTATTGTTTGAACTGCAGATTGCCCTTTTAAGAGCTCTTGTACACGATTAAAAAGTGCAGGTTCCTGTTACTGTAATGCTTCCAGTACTATATAAACCATTCTGTAAAGGACAATGGGAAATTAACGTTACCGAGCTAGCACAGTACAGTTCAGGTCGGCACCATCGTGTGAGAAGGTTATGGGTGTGTGC
This sequence comes from Oncorhynchus mykiss, assembly GCF_057628025.1. Taxonomy (NCBI): domain Eukaryota; kingdom Metazoa; phylum Chordata; class Actinopteri; order Salmoniformes; family Salmonidae; genus Oncorhynchus; species Oncorhynchus mykiss. Next base: position 75,443,842 of record NC_143037.1, read on the forward strand.
AGGCTTTTGATCCAGCACTGCTTTAGCCTACCTCATCACACCCTTAGACCAGGGTTAACCTACCTCATCACCCCCTTAGACCAGGGTTAACCTACCTCATCACCCCCTTAGACCAGGGTTAACCTACCTCATCACACCCTTAGACCAGGGTTAACCTACCTCATCACCCCTTAGACCAGTGTTAACCTACCTCATCACTCCCTTAGACCAGGGTTAACCTACCTCATCACCCCCTTAGACCAGGGTTAAACTACCTCATCACCCCCTTAGATCAGGGTTAACCTACCTCATCACCCCCTTAGACCAAGGTTAACCTACCTCATCACCCCCTTAGACCAGGGTTAACCTACCTCATCACAACCTTAGATCAGGTTTAACCTACCTCATCACAACCTTAGATCAGGGTTAACCTACCTCATCAGGACCTTAGATCAGGGTTAACCTACCTCATCAGGACCTTAGACCAGGGTTAACCTACCTCATCACAACCTTAGATCTGGGTTAACCTACCTCATCACAACCTTAGACCAGGGTTAACCTACCTCATCACAACCTTAGACCAGTGTTAACCTACCTCATCACAACCTTAGACCAGGGTTAACTACCTCATCAGGACCTTAGACCAGGGTTAACCTACCTCATCAGGACCTTAGACCAGGGTTAACCTACCTCATCACGAGAGTGGGATTCTGACTCACCTCCGCTACACCTTAGACCAGGGTTAAGCTCCCACCCATGACAAAGGCAACTACAGGAGTGTTGGTGAACCCTGGCAGAACCCTGGTAGAACCTTGGTCAAACCCTGGCAGAACACTGACGCAGTTCAAGAACCCTGGTAACCTCTCTGGAAGAACACTTTTATCCCCAAAAAGAAAGAAGGGAACCCCGATCTAAGGCTTGCATCTCTCCATCTGGACTCAAGTGCTTTCCTGAGATAGTCAGCATCAGATGGACGTCACTGAATCTCCCCTAACAGAAACGCTAAGTGACAGCTAGCTAATTTACTCCAGATCCAAATCCCCAAAGGCTTCCATTGACAGCTAATCATGGCCTCATCATCTAGCCAATCCAATGAATGTCTCTAAGGCGTGGATGGCTGGACTAGGCCAACCACACACATAGGCGCACGAGTAGACATTCACACACGCAAGTGCACATGGACACGCACTTGCATGCATACGCGCAGATACACACACACACACACATATATATATATATATATACGCACGAGCACAGACACACACACCACCCCCACCATCATCACTGCTGATCTGTTGAGGAGATTACCCCTACAGAGCCCCTGATCCACCCAGGGAGGGACAGGCTTAAAATGCTTAAACCGGGCAGATGGCCCCTTGCCGTCTGTGTGGGTGGACTCTGGGCAAATAGAGGAGCAACTGGGTCACCCTGCTCAGCCATGGAACGGCCCCAAAGCTTTGCATGTCATGAGTTTAATACCAAGCGGGTGGCCCTGTCCCAGACTCCCAGAGTCAATCCCCAGCGTATTGTACTCTTTTGGGTCCAATTGATTGCCATGTGTGACTAACTGGTCTCTGAACCCGGGTCATCTGTGCACCACAACACTGCGAGGTTCCCCGGCGAGTTAGAGTCTAGGCGTTACTCACTACGACAGCATGGTTGACCACATCACCATGGTTACACATGCTCAATTATTTTTATCTTGTTTTTTTTATATATTTCAGATAGATAGTAGCTTCTATCAATGTAATTGTCTGCATCATTTCGAATCGCCCATATATGTGTTTTATAAATGTACAGTACCAGTCAAAAGTTTGGACACACCTACTCATTCAAGGGTTTTTCTTTCTTTTTTACTATTTTCTACATTGTAGAAAAACAGTGAAGACATCAACACTATGAAATAACACATATGGAATCGTGTAGTAACCAAAAAAGTGTTAAACAAATGAAAATATATTTTAAATTTGAGATTCTACAAAGTAGCCACCCTTTGCCTTGATGACAGCTTGGCACACTCTTGGCATTCTCTCAACCAGCTTCATGAGGTAGTCACCTGGAATGCATTTCAATTAACAGGTGTGCCTTGTTAAAAGTTCATTTGTGGAATTTCTTTCCATCTTGATGTTTGAGCGAATCAGTTGTGTTGTGACAAGGTAGGGGTGGTATACAGAAGATAGCCCTATTTGGTAAAAGACCAAGTCCATATTATGGCAAGAACAGCTAAAATAAGCAAAGAGAAATGACAGTTCATCATTACTTTAAGACAGGTCAGTCAATCCGGAAAATGTCAAGAACTTTTCAAGTTCCTTCAAGTGCAGTCGCAAAAACCATCAAACGCTATGATGAAACTGGCTCTCATGAGGACCTCCACAGGAAAGAAAGACCCAGAGTTACCTCTGCTGCAGAGGATAAGTTCATTAGAGTTAACTGCACCTCAGATTGCAGCCCAAATAAATGCTTCACAGAGTTCAAGTAACAGACACATCACAACATCAACTATTCAGAGAAGACTGCGTGAATCAGGCCTTTATGGTTGAATTGCTGCAAAAAAAAACACTACTAAAGGACACCAATATGAAGAAGAGACTTGCATGGGACAAGAAACATGAGCAATGGACATTAGACTGGTGGAAATCTGTCCTTTGATCTGATGAGTCCAAATTTTAGATTTTTGGTTCCAACCGCCATGTCTTTGTGAGATGCAGAGTAGGTGAACGGATGATCTCTGCATGTATGGTTCCCACCGTGAAGCATGGAGGAGTAGGTGTGGGGGTGCTTTGCTGGTAACACTGTCTGTGATTTATTTAAAATTCAAGGCACACTTAACCAGTAAGGCTACCACAGCATTCTGCAGCGATGTGCCATTCTTTCTGGCTTGCGCTTAATGGGACTATCATTTTGTTTTTCGACAGGACAATGACCCAAAACACACCTCCAGGCTATGCAAGGGCTATTTGACCAAGGAGAGTGATCGAGTGCTGCCTCAGATGACCTGGCCTCCACAATCACCAGCCCTCAACCCAATTGAGATGTTTTGTGATAACCCGGACATGCAAAGTGAAGGAAAAGCAGCAAACAAGTGCTCAGCATATGTGGGAACTCCTTCAAGACTTTCTGGAAAAGCTTTCCTCATGAAGCTGGTTGAAAGAATGCCAAGAGTGTGCAAAGATGTCATCCAGGCAAAGGCTGGCTACTTTGAAAAATCTAAAATATATTTTGATTTGTTTAACACTTTTTTGGTTACTACGTGATGAGTTATTTCATAGTTTGATGTCTTCACTATTATTTGACAATGTAGAAATAATAAAAAATAAAATAAAAACCTTGAATTAGTAGGTGTCCAAACTTTTGACTGGTACTATATATTATATTATAAGAAAAAGTATGTGAACCCTTTGGAATTACCTGGATTTCTGTATAAATTGGTCATCATATTTGATTAGATCTCCATCTAAGTCACAACAATAGACAGACACAGTCTGCTTAAACTAATAACACACAAACAATTTTACGTTTGCATACTTTAAACATTCACAGTGTAGGTTGGAAAAGGTATGTGAACCCCTAGGCTAATGACTTCTCCAAAAGCTAATTTGAGTCAGGAGTCAGCTAACCTGGATTCCAATCAATGAGACGAGATTGGAGATGTTGGTTAGAGCTGCCGTGCCCTATAAAAAACACTCACAAAATTTGAGTTTGCTATTCACAAGAAGCATTGCCTGATGGGAACCATGCCTCGAACAAAAGAGATCTCAGAAGACATAAGATTAAGAATTGTTGACTTGCATAAAGCTGGAAAGGGTTACAAAAGTATCTCTAAAAGCCTTGATGTTCATCAGTCCACGGTAAGACACACTGTCTATAAATGGAGAAAGTTCAGCACTGTTGCTACTCTCCCTAGGAGTGGCCGTCCTACAAAGATGACTGCAAGAGCACAGCACAGAATGCTCATTGAGATCAGTGAGTGTCAGCTAAATACTTACAGAAATCTCTGGAACATGCTAACATCTCTGTTCAATAGTCTACGATACGTAAAACACTAACCAAGAATGGTGTCATGTGAGGATACCACGGAAGAAGCCACTGCTGTCAAAAAAAAACATTGCTGAACGTCTGAAGTTTGCAAAGGTGCACCTGGATGTTCCACAGCGCTACTGGCAAAATATTCTGTGGACAGATGAAACTACAGTTGAGTTGTTTGGAAGGAACCCACAACAGCAACAGTATGTGCGGAGAAAAAAGGCACAGCACAGCACACCAACATCAAAACCTCATCCCAACTGTAAAGTATGGTGGAGGGAGCATCATGGTTTGGGGCTGCCTCAGGGCCTGGACAGCTTGCTATTATCGACGGAAAAATGAATTCCCAAGTTAATCAAGACATTTTGCGGGAGAACGTTAGGCTATCTGTCTGCCAATTGAAGCTCAACAGAAGTTGGGTGATGCAACAGGACAACGACTCAAAACACGGACGACAAAATGGTTTCACACAAAGAAAATACGCCTTCTGGATCGCCAGAGTCCTAACCTCAACCCGATTGAGATGCAGAGTCCTGACCTCAACCCGATTGAGATGCAGAGTCCTAACCTCAACCCGATTGAGATGGAGTGTCCTAACCTCAACCCGATTGAGATGCTGTGGCATGACCTCAACCCGATTGAGATGCAGTGTCCTAACCTCAACCCGATTGAGATGCAGTGTCCTAACCTCAACCCGATTGAGATGCTGAGTCCTAACCTCAACCCGATTGAGATGCAGTGTCCTAACCTCAACCCGATTGAGATGCTGAGTCCTAACCTCAACCCGATTGAGATGCTGTGGCATGACCTCAACCCGATTGAGATGCTGAGTCCTAACCTCAACCCGATTGAGATGCAGTGTCCTAACCTCAACCCGATTGAGATGCAGTGGCATGACCTCAACCCGATTGAGATGCTGTGGCATGACCTCAACCCGATTGAGATGCTGTGGCATGACCTCAACCCGATTGAGATGCAGTGGCATGACCTCAACCCGATTGAGATGCTGTGGCATGACCTCAACCCGATTGAGATGCTGTGGCATGACCTCAACCCGATTGAGATGCAGAGTCCTAACCTCAACCCGATTGAGATGCTGTGGCATGACCTCAACCCGATTGAGATGCTGTGGCATGACCTCAACCCGATTGAGATGCTGTGGCATGACCTCAACCCGATTGAGATGCAGTGTCCTGACCTCAACCCGATTGAGATGCTGTGGCATGACCTCAACCCGATTGAGATGCTGTGGCATGACCTCAACCCGATTGAGATGCTGTGGCATGACCTCAACCCGATTGAGATGCTGTGGCATGACCTCAACCCGATTGAGATGCAGTGTCCTGACCTCAACCCGATTGAGATGCAGTGTCCTAACCTCAACCCGATTGAGATTCTGTGGCATGACCTCAACCCGATTGAGATGCTGTGGCATGACCTCAACCCGATTGAGATGCAGTGTCCTAACCTCAACCCGATTGAGATGCTGTGGCATGACCTCAACCCGATTGAGATGCTGTGGCATGACCTCAACCCGATTGAGATGCTGTGGCATGACCTCAACCCGATTGAGATGCTGTGGCATGACCTCAACCCGATTGAGATGCTGTGGCATGACCTCAACCCGATTGAGATGCTGTGGCATGACCTCAACCCGATTGAGATGCAGTGTCCTAACCTCAACCCGATTGAGATGCAGTGTCCTAACCTCAACCCGATTGAGATGCTGTGGCATGACCTCAACCCGATTGAGATGCTGTGGCATGACCTCAACCCGATTGAGATGCTGTGGCATGACCTCAACCCGATTGAGATGCAGTGTCCTAACCTCAACCCGATTGAGATGCTGTGGCATGACCTCAACCCGATTGAGATGCTGTGGCATGACCTCAACCCGATTGAGATGCTGTGGCATGACCTCAACCCGATTGAGATGCAGTGTCCTAACCTCAACCCGATTGAGATGCAGTGTCCTAACCTCAACCCGATTGAGATGCTGTGGCATGACCTCAACCCGATTGAGATGCTGTGGCATGACCTCAACCCGATTGAGATGCTGTGGCATGACCTCAACCCGATTGAGATGCAGTGTCCTAACCTCAACCCGATTGAGATGCAGTGTCCTAACCCTAACCCGATTGAGATGCAGTGTCCTAACCTCAACCCGATTGAGATGCTGTGGCATGACCTCAACCCGATTGAGATGCAGTGTCCTAACCTCAACCCGATTGAGATGCTGTGGCATGACCTCAACCCGATTGAGATGCTGTGGCATGACCTCAACCCGATTGAGATGCTGTGGCATGACCTCAACCCGATTGAGATGCTGTGGCATGACCTCAACCCGATTGAGATGCTGTGGCATGACCTCAACCCGATTGAGATGCTGTGGCATGACCTCAACCCGATTGAGATGCTGTGGCATGACCTCAACCCGATTGAGATGCTGTGGCATGACCTCAACCCGATTGAGATGCTGTGGCATGACCTCAACCCGATTGAGATGCTGTGGCATGACCTCAACCCGATTGAGATGCTGTGGCATGACCTCAACCCGATTGAGATGCTGTGGCATGACCTCAACCCGAATGAGATGCTGTGGCATGACCTCAACCCGATTGAGATGCAGTGTCCTAACCTCAACCCGATTGAGATGCTGTGGCATGACCTCAACCCGATTGAGATGCTGTGGCATGACCTCAACCCGATTGAGATGCAGTGTCCTAACCTCAACCCGATTGAGATGCTGTGGCATGACCTCAAGAGAGCGGTTCACACCAGACATCCCAAGAATATTGCTGAACTGAAACAGATTTGTAATGAGGAATGGTCCTAAATTCCTCCTGACCGTTGTGCAGGTCTGATCCGCGACAACAGAACACGTTTGGTTGAGGTTATTGCTACCGAAGTAGGGTCAACCAATTACTAAAATCCAAGGGTTCACATACTTTTCCCACCCTGCACTGTGAATGTTTACATGGTGTGTTCAATAAAGACATGAAAACGTAGAATTGTTTGTGTGTTATTAGTTTAAGCAGACTTTGTTTGTCTATTGTTGTGACCTAGATGAAGATCGGATCAAATGTTATGACCAATTTATGCAGAAATCCAGGTATTTCCAAAGGGTTCAAATACTTTTTCATGCTAACTGTATTTAACTTCTTTTATTATTTTCCCCTAACCCTACCACCCCTCCCCTAATTGGAGTAAACTAATGGACAACAACACTTGGGCTCCCACTTCCAGCTTAATACATACTACATGCATTTCACAGACAGTATATTTTACATTTAGTTATCTTTTGTTTGTTATAGTCCCATCCTTCAGCTCCCCTCAACCCCTCCCATCTATCTCTGAACACCATCCAGTCCCATCCTTCAGCTCCCCTCAACCCTCCCATCTATCTCTGAACACCATCCAGTCCCATCCTTCAACTCCCCTCAACCCTCCCATCTATCTCTGAACACCATCCAGTCCCATCCTTCAGCTCCCCTCAACCCCTCCCATCTATATCTGATCACCACCCAGTCCCATCCTTCAGCTACCCTAAACCCCTCCCATCTATCTCTGACCACCATCCAGTCCCATCCTTCAGCTCCCCTCAACCCCTCCCATCTATCTCTGAACTCCATCCAGTCCCATCCTTCAGCTCCCCTCAACCCCTCCCATCTATCTCTGAACACCATCCAGTCCCATCCTTCAGCTCCATTCAACCCCTCCCATCTATCTCTCAACACCATCCAGTCCCATCCTTCAGCTACCCTAAACCCCTCCCATCTATCTCTGACCACCACCCAGTCCCATCCTTCAGCTCCCCTCAGCCCCTCCCATCTATCTCTGATCACCATCCAGTCCCATCCTTCAGCTCCATTCAACCCCTCCCATCTATCTCTGAACACCATCCAGTCCCATCCTTCAGCTCCATTCAACCCCTCCCATCTATCTCTGAACCCCATCCATATTAGATTTCTATTTGCCATTCCACTGTGCTGGGATGTTTCACAAAAGTTCTAAACATTTCTATTCTCATAGTTTCTACAGATTGTAAATTAAAGATACACGTTTTTTTTGTTGCTAAGAGTATTACTATATTATTGATCGATTTAACTATGAATTTTCAGCCAGCAGTGCTATTTGCAGAGTTAATTATTCAGCCATTCCTGAACTTGCAACCAAAAACAAGCTACATATGGACAGTACCAAAACAAATGATCTAATGATTCTGTCTCTTCGCAGCAAAAATCTCCATTCTTAGATCATGTCGTGTTTGTGTTCATTGATTAGCCATGGAACTTGAACACTAACAGAATTCCTATACTATGGATATAAGACGGTTTTCTATCCCACTGTATTCTACTGGCTCTACCTGAAGCCTGCATGGGAAACAGGGAAAAAACCTGCCAACTGCCCAAAAGCTTTGCATGTCAACCAGTTTAACTTCAATAACAAACGTGTAGCTCTGTCTCAGACTGAGATAAAGGAATGCGAGTCCCTCACACGGAATATTGCTGTGCCACAGGCTTTCATTCACCCAAATACATGTAAATAGATTCCCCGGCAGGGCCAATCCTATTGTCTCCTGCACGTTTTTTTTGGGGTCCCGTTAGTTCACGCAACTATTTGCAGAGCCAGTACCATGTGTGACTGACTGGTATTTGAACCCAACCTGGTCTGCTTAGTCACTGGCTGCTACCTCAAACCAATTTGTTAATTTGTTAACCAATTATAGGTTATTGTTGTAAGACACGTGTATGTCAGGGGTTTATTACCTATACTTGAAGAATAGGGCTTTTGAGGTAGGCCATAGACCAGCTCAGGCAAATACGCATGATAAAAACAAATTGGGCTAATATAATTTCTCTAGGAAAATAAATGTCCCAGCGTATTAGAAATTCCCGGGCCCATTTCTGGTCTCAGTCCCTCCCTGGTAGAACTGTCTGTCTCTTTTTTTTTGTCTCTGTCTCTCGTCTCTCTCTCCTCTCCCTCTCTCCATACCTCTATACCTACCAATCCATATAGGGCCATAGTGTTAATTGAAAGGGATCAGGGATACATTACCTTCATTCACTTTGAATTGACACTATGAAAGCGTGGTGAGGAATAGTGTGGTGGTTTGAGATTCAACAGATGGTATTTAGTAACCAGAGGAGGCTTCTGTAGATCAGTATTATCCTTTATTTATACCTGTAGTCAATGAGCTTAGCCATAGAGTTGGATAGAGGGAGCTCATTTAGAAATCGAGAAAATTAACCATTTAGGAAGAATTGTTCACTTCTCCCATTGACTTGCCAAACCCCAGTCTATCTCTTTTGGTATTGGCCTGCTAGCCAAATAACATTTTATTGGTCGCATACATTTTTAGCAGATGTTATTGCGGATGTACTGAAATGTTTCCTTATATTAAAATGGTGGAATCCCTCAATGGGGGGCCAGATACAGGGTTTATCTAGTTTGTATCTATGGTATTAGCCTGCTAGCATGTAGGGCCAGTTACAGAGTTTATATAGTCTGTCTCTATGGTATTAGCCTGCTAGCATGTAGGGCCAGTTACAGGGTTTATCTAGTCCCTCTATGGTATTAGCCTGCTAGCATGTAGGCCCAGTTACAGGGTTTATCTAGTCCCTCTATGGTATTAATTAGCCTGATAGCATGTAGGGCCAGTTACAGGGTTTATCTAGTCTGTCTCTATGGTATTAGCCTGCTAGCATGTAGGCCCAGTTACAGGGTTTATCTAGTCCCTCTATGGTATTAATTAGCCTGCTAGCATGTAGGGCCAGTTACAGGGTTTATCTAGTCCCTCTATGGTATTAATTAGCCTGCTAGCATGCAGGGCCAGTTAGATGGTTTACTCCAGGCCCTAGCCAATATAGCTATACCATATATAAGTGGTTTAGCCTGTAAGAGAGCTTATATAGGGATACTCACAGTGATGACGTAGAATAAGCCACTACTCACAGTAATCCCTAAAATACTAAAGCAACTACGCACGCAAACTTACAAATGATTTTGAATAGCATACTTATCGTTAAGTTTGTACTTCCTCTTGGGTTGGTTTTAAGAAGCGGACAGTGAAATGAATTCTACTTTTGAAGACAACCGGAAGACAGTCTCAGAGACGCATTCCATTTGAGGACATGGAAATCAAATAACGCACATTAAAAATACGCACATTAAAAACTATCCAATCACCATAGTGATTTGACACAACTGTTGATACAATGTTTAAAAAGTAGATAAAACAACAAAAAAAAACTTAAAACAAAAATGGGAATACACTATTTACATAATATTCAGAACCAATTTCAGTGTTGCTGTTTGGAATTAAAATATAAAAATATAATAGAATTGAAATAGAATTGACACATAAACACCACTTTATGGATACATTGAAGATGTAATTGAACCGTATACAAAATGTAGCTACAGGAAATGGTGGAAAGTGGTGGTGGAATGGTGGAAAGGTAAGTGATACAAATATTTTACCACACTTTGACAGGGCCATGTATTATGTATTATCTACTGTATAGTACCACAGTCTCTCCTGCCATTTTGTTTTTTGTAGGCAAGTCAGTTAAGAACCTATTCTTACTTACAATGACGGCCAAACTCTAACCAGGACGACACTGGGCCAATTGTGCACCGCCCTATGGGACTCCCGACCACGGCTGGTTGTAACTGAACCAGGGTCTATAGTGATGCCTCTAGCACTGTGATGCAGTGCCTTAGACCGCTGCGCCACTTGGGAGCCTGAATGTTTTAAATGGTACAATGGGATGAATGAACAGATTGGGAGAGATGAATGGGCTTATCTAAGGACAAGGCTGACTTTATTCTCCATCAGCTTTAGAAAAGGATTTTCCATCTTGGCGCCAATGCCAGGTGACATCCTTCAGTGAAAGTGAACGTGTGGTAACGCTCTAATATTGGCTATTATATTTTTGGACCAATTGTAACCTTAGCATTAATGTTTTTGCCTGCACTAGTCTCTTTTCCTACGAGCAGTGAAGTACAGACACAGTATACAGTTTACCACCAGATCAGCCTATAGAAACTAGGGCCTGGACTTGTGTATTTATAAACAGGTTGATATTTATTGGGATGAATCTTGCCCTGGAGGCAGAACTGAGCGATTTGCGCTAGATGGGCCAGCTTAACGACTGATGATTGGTTGAAAGAAATTGATAATAAGAAGATTGTGAGAGCTGTACTTTTAGATTTCCGTGCAGCCATTGATATTATTGACCATGACCTGCTTTTCAACGTCAGCCACATCCTGGGTTCAGAGCTATCTATCTAATAGAACACAGGTTTTTCTTTAATGAAAGCTTCTATAATCGTCAGTAACCAAATCTAGTGAAATTGCTGCAACCCTAACCAAAGAGTTGCAGTCCGTTTTAGAATTTGTGGCCTGTAATATCCTTTTCATGCACATAAAAAAAAATCCCACTAATTTACCATCCCTGCATTTGTATACCAGCCTTTTCATATATCTGAAAGGGGTAAAAAAAACATGGAAAAATAAAAAAACACCTGCATTTTCACAGACTCCGTAACCAGAATACGGGTATCGGATCTGTGTGATTGGTTCTGTGCTTCTCTGCAGGTAAATCAATTAACACTTCCGTTGTTTAACACCTCCCCAATTTGAACTGCAAACAGCATCCATGGTTTCACAACACCCCCAACTCCCTACCCCTCCACAATTGTCCAGTTACACACTGATATGTATAAAAGGGACATACCTGCAAGAAAGGGATAAATAAGGGGCTGTTTGAAAGGGGGCCATATAAACATTGCCTTATATATTTTTTTTACAGGTAACATACCACATCTTCTGTCTGAAATGGGTATAATAGTCAGCTTATATACAGCACTGACACACCCACTTACCCCACCAGACATGCCACCAGGGGTCTTTTCACAGCCCCCGAGGTCCAGAACAAATTCAAGGAAACATACAATATTATACAGAGCCTTTACTGCATGGAACTCCCTTCCATCTACTATAGTGCAAATGAAGAGCAAATCTAGCTTCAACAAAACAAATAAAGCAACACCTCACGGAACAATGCCTCTATCCCATGTGACTTACTCTTTGTATGTATGTACTGACATGTACAGTACCAGTCAAAAGTTTGGATACACCTACTCATTCAAGGGTTTTTCTTTATTTTTACTAGATTCTACATCGTAGAATAATAGTGAAGACATCAAAACTATGAAATAACACATGGAGTCATGTATTAACCAAAAAAAGTGGTAAGCAAGATTCTTCAAGGTAGCCATCCTTTGCCTTGATGACAGCTTTGCACACTCTTGGCATTCTCTCAACCAGCTTCACCTGGAATGCTTTTCCAACAGTCTTGTATGAGTTCCCACATATGCTGAGCACTTGTTGAGGTCCAACTCATCCCAAACCATCTCAATTGGGTTGAGTTCAGTGATTGTGGAGGCCAGGTTATCTGATGCAGCACTCCATCACTCTCCTTCTTGATCAAATATAGTGTATTGCTGCAGAATGCTGTGGTAGCCATGCTGGTTAAGTGTGCCTTGAATTCTAAATAAATCACAGACAGTGTCACCAGCAAAGCAGCCCCACACCATCACACCTCCTCCTCCATGCTTCACGGTGGGAACCACACATCCGGAGATCATCCTTTCACCTACTCTGCGTCTCAAAATAACACTGCGGTTGGAACCAAAAAGCTAAAATTTGGACTCATCAGACCATAGGCCAGTCTAATGTCCATTGCTCATGTTTCTTGGCCCAAGCAAGTCTCTTCTTATTATTAGGGTCCTTTAGTAGTGGTTTCGTTGCAGCAATTAGGCCATGATGGCCCGATTCATGCAGTCTCCTCTGAACAGTTGATGTTGAGATGTGTCTGTTACTTGAACTCTGTGAAGCATTTATTTGGGCTGCAATGTGAGTTGCAGTTAACTCTAATGAACTTATCCTCTGCAGCAGAGGTAACTCTGGGTCTTCCTTTCCTGTGGTGGTCCTCATGAGAGCCAGTTTCATCACAGCGCTTGATGGTTTTTGTGATTGCACTTGAAGAAATTTTAAAAGCTCTTGAATTTTTCCAGATTGACTGACCTTCATGTCTTAAAGTAATGATAGGCTGTTGTTTCTCTTCGCTTATTTGAGCTGTTCTTGCCATAATATGGACTTGGTCTTTCACCAAATATTCTGTATACCACCCCTACCTTGTCACAAAACAACTGATTGCTCAAACACATTAAGAAGGGAAGAAATTCCACAAATGAACTTCTAACAAGGCTCACCTGTTAATTGAAATGCATTTCAGGTGACTACCTCATGAAGCTGGTTGAGAGACTTCCAAGAGTGTGCAAAGCTGTCATCAAAGCAAAGGGTGGCTACTTTGAAGAATCTCAAACATAGAATATGTATTTTGATTTGTTTAACCCTTTTTTTTGGCTACTTATATGATTCCATATGTGTTATTTCCTAGGTTTGATGTCTTCCATTTTGCCATCCATTTGTCACCACTGATACCTCGTCATCTCCACAAGAGGGAGCAAACATAAGCTCCTTTTTCATTTTTTCATTTTTTTTTTTTTTTTCAATTTAAAGTTTTATTAAGTTTTCTTGTTTTTCAATCAACCAACAAAACACATTCCACATTCACAGATGTGACAGGCTTTAATTTTTTTTATTTTTTAAATAATAATAATATTTTTGAAAAAATAAAAATACAATTAAAATGAATGATAAAGTCAAATAAAAGCATTTATTTTTCTTAATCTATATATTTTCCTTGGTACATATATACATACATACGCACATATACATACACACCCACACATACGCACACGTACTCAAACTAAATTAAAATAAAAACACACACAAAAAAAAAACATATAACACTTGCAGCAGCATTATCAAGATTACTTTTTCATTTTTTATTTCACCTTTTGTTTAACTAGGTAGGCCAATTGACAACACGTTCTCATTTACAACTGCGACCTGGCCAACACAGTTGACAACTCCGTCCTTGACTGAGTGACGTAGGAGGCGTTCTCATAACGCTTGACATTGCACTTGCCCAATATCCCATAATGCTTAGCAATACCTCACACTATTAAGTGTATGATTTTGTATCTTTTTGAGGTATCAATCACATTAACAGATGGTGCTTTGCCCGCACGGTTTACCCTCCAGTCTATGTTTCTTCCAGTCTAACTGTTTTTATAAAAGGTCATCTAGAAGGTCAAATAGGACCCTATTACTTTTGAGCTCTGGTCAAAGATAATTGTGTGTGTGTGTGTGTGTGTGTGTGTGTGTGTGTGTGTGTGTGTGTGTGTGTGTGTGTGTGTGTGTGTGTGTGTGTGTGTGTGTGTGTGTGTGTGTGTGTGTGTGTGTGTGTGTGTGTGTGTGTGTGTGTGTGTGTGTGTGTGTGTGCGTTGCCATCTGTCAATTATTTTTTCTTTTGTAGGAGGTTTCCTCCAGCATGATGCCAGAGACTCTACTAACTGCTGTTGAAATTGAAGGGTTTATCTAGTGAGAACACCTTCTGATATACCGGCGCTGTTGAGTGGAACAAACTACCACAGCAACTCTAAGCCCCACCAAACCATAAGCTCATTTAAAAAGAAGGTCAAAAACTGCCTAACGGTTAAACAGTAGAAACAATGTTCATGTCTATGTCTCTGTAATGTGTCTGTATCTATGTAACTGTAACTATGTAAGTATATCTATGTATCTATGTAATGATTCTGTATCTATGTAAGTATATCTATGTAACTGTAACTATGTAAGTATATCTATGTAACTGTATCTATGTAACTGTATCTATGTAACTGTATCTATGTAACTGTATCTGTAACTATGTAACTATGTAACTGTATCTATATAACTGTATATGTATCTGTATCTGTAACTATGTAACTATGTAACTGTATCAATGTAACTGTAACTATGTAACTGTATCTGTAACTATGTAACTGTATCTATATAACTGTATCTGTAACTATGTAACTATGTAACTGTATCTATGTAACTATCTATGTAACTGTAACTATGTAACTGTATCTATATTACTGTATCTATGTAACTGTATCTATGTAACTGTATCTATGTAACTGTATCTGTAACTGTATCTATGTAACTGTATCTATATCTATGTAATTGTAACTATGTAACTAACTATGTAACTATATATGTAACTGTAACTTTATAACTAAATCTATGTAACTGTATCTATGTAACTGTAACTATGTAACTACATATGTAACTCTGACTTTGTAACTATATCTATGTAACTGTATCTATGTAACTGTATCTATGTAACTGTATCTATGTAACTGTAACTATGTAACTGTATCTATGTAACTATGTAACTATATCTATGTAACTGTATCTATGTGACTATATCTATGTAACTGTAACTATGTAACTGTAACTATGTAACTGTATCTATGTAACTGTAACTATGTAACTGTATCTATGTAACTGTATCTATGTA
The DNA here is from genome assembly GCF_057628025.1 of Oncorhynchus mykiss. Lineage (NCBI taxonomy): Eukaryota > Metazoa > Chordata > Actinopteri > Salmoniformes > Salmonidae > Oncorhynchus > Oncorhynchus mykiss. Next base: position 75,459,327 of record NC_143037.1, read on the forward strand.
ACTGTAACTGTATCTATGTAACTGTATCTATGTAACTGTAACTGTATCTATGTAACTATGTAACTATGTAACTGTATCTATGTAACTATGTAACTATGTAACTGTATCTATGTAACTATGTAACTGTATCTATGTAACTATGTAACTATATCTATGTAACTGTATCTGTAACTATGTAACTATGTAACTGTATCTATCTAACTGTATCTATGTAACTGTATCTATGTAACTATGTAAATGTATCTATGTAACTATATCTATGTAACTGTATCTGTAACTATGTAACTATGTAACTATGTAACTGTATCTATGTAACTGTATCTATGAAACTGTAACTATGTAAATATGTAACTGTATCTATGTAACTATGTAACTGTATCTATGTAACTGTAACTATATTTATGTAACTGTAACTATATCTATGTAACTGTAACTAACTATGTAACTGTAACTATGTAACTATATATATGTAACTGTATCTGTAACTATATCTATGTAACTATCTGTAACTATGTAACTATGTAACTGTATCTATGTAACTATATCTATGAAACTGTAACTATGTAACTATGTAACGGTATCTATGAAACTGTAACTATGTAACTTTGTAACTGTAACTGTGTAACTGTATCAATGTAACTATGTAACTGTATCAATGTAACTATATCTATGTAACTGTATCTGTAACTATGTAACTATGTAACTGTATCTATGTAACTGTAACTATGTAACTGTAACTGTAACTATGTAACTATGTAACTGTATCTATGTAACTGTAACTATGTAACTGTATCTATGTAACTGTATCTATGTAACTGTAACTGTATCTATGTAACTGTATCTATGTAACTGTAACTGTATCTACGTAACTGTATCTATGTAACTGTATCTATGTAACTGTAACTATGTAACTGTATCTATATCTATGTAACAATGTAACTGTATCTATATCTATGTAACTGTAACTGTGTAACTGTATCTATGTAACTGTATCTATGTAACTGTATCTGTAACTATGTAACTGTATCTATGTAACTGTATCTATGTAACTGTATCTGTAACTATGTAACTATGTAACTGTATCTGTAACTATGTAACTGTATCTGTAACTATGTATCTATGTAACTGTAACTATGTACCTATATCTATGTAACTGTAACTCTATCTATGTAACTTTGTAACTATATCTATGTAACTGTATCTATGTAACTGTAACTATGTAACTGTGTTTATGTAACTGAGCTCCAGAGACTGACTCTAGAGCTCTGTCAGAGTGACTATCAGGTTCTTGGTCACCTCCCTGACCAAGGCCATTCTCCCCCGATTGCTCACTTTGGCCGGGCGGACAGCTCCAGGAAGAGTCTTGGTGGTTCCAAACTTATTCCATTTAAGATTGATGGAGGCCACTGTGTTCTTGGGGACCTCAATGCTGCAGAAATGTTTTGGTACCATTCCCCAGATCTGTGGCTCGACACAATCCTGTCTCGGAGCTCTATGGACAATTCCTTCGACCTCGTGGCCTGGTTTTTGTTCTGACATGCACTGTCAAGTGTGGGACCTTATATAGACCGGTGTGTGCCTTTCCTAATCATGTCCAATCAATTTAATTTACCACAGGGGGACTCCAATCAAGTTGTCGAAACATCTCATGGATGATCAATGAAACAGGATGCACCTGATCTCAATTTATAGTCTCATAGCAAAGGGTCTGAATACTTATGTCAATAATGTATTTCCTTTTTTTATTTGTACTGAAAGTGCAGAAATGTCTAGAACACAATTTTTCGCTTTGTCATTATGGGGTATTGTGATGCAATTATGGGGTATTGTGATGCAATTATGGGGTATTGTGATGCAATTATGGGGTATTGTGATGTCATTATGGAGTATTGTGATGTCATGATGGGCCATTGTGTGTATGTTGATGAGGATTTTTTTCATTTAATCAATTTTAGAAGAAGGTTGTAACTTAACAAAATGTGGAAAAAGTAAACTGGTCTGAATACTTTTCGAATGCACTGTAAATGTTAACAAACACAGTATAGCCTTAAAACTAGTTTAGTTTAGTTTCACGTATGTTGCATTGAAAGTGTCTAACATTGCCTTGATTCGATCACAATTCCCACAGTGAAGGGACATGTTGATAGTGTTAACTAAAGGGAGAAAACTCTAGAAAGTTGAGTGAAGTTCAATCTCGTGCTGGTCTGAGAGGACCCAGTGTACCTGCAGTTTAGAGGGAACATTGAACACTCTATGAACAAGGGAGGGGCTACAAAGGTGACTCACATTATGGCTTCTTCCACATACTGTATCAATGATCAAATAAATGTATAGTAGCGGCTGTATGGTTCAGAATTGTATGAATGAAAGCGTATATATTGCATACAGTGCCTTCATCAAGTATTTACACCCCTTTTTCCACATTTTGTTGAGTTACAGCCTGAATTTAAAATGGATTAAATTAAGATTGTTGTGTCACTGGCCTACACACAATACCCCAAAATGTCAAAGTGGGGCGGCAGGGTAGCCTAGTGGTTAGAGCGTTGGACTAGTAACCGGAAGGTTGCAAGTTCATACCCCCAAGCTGGTTCAAATTTATCATCATTAATCATTTTAGGTCAACATTGGATCCTTCAGAGATCCTCACTGAACTTCTGGAGAGAGTTTGCTGCACTGAAAGTAAAGGGGCTGAATAATTTTGCACGCCCAATTTTTCAGTTTTTGATTTGTTAAAAAAGTTTGAAATATCCAATAAATGTCGTTCCACTTCATGATTGTGTCCCACTTGTTGTTGATTCTTCACAAAAAAATACAGTTTTATATCTTTATGTTTGAAGCCTGAAATGTGGCAAAAGGTCGCAAAGTTCAAGGGGGCCGAATACTTTCGCAAGGCACTGTATATACTAAATGTATGTAATGTTTAGGCTCTCTCTCACTAATTGATTGTACAATGTAAAAGGGTGGGTGTGATATGGGGGTTGGAGACGTGTTTATTGTGACATTATAAATAAACAAATTCATAAAGAATGGCAACACTGCCGTGTTGATCTGTAGCTTGTCTGACGCAACCCACGTGATTCGCAGCGCAGGGAGAGCTGTGACCACAAGAGTCTGGAAAGGAGGCCGTTTGTTAACGTAATATAATCGCTCAGAAATTGTGCGACGGATTTGATTGGTTTTTTTCAACCATCAACAATCAAACAAACAATTCATTTGAGGGTTGAGACCTCTCACTGTTTGAATTTTAAAACTCCAGCCGTTGTAAATGGAAGGGGTCAGGGGTCTGTGTGTGACTGTGGGTGTTTGAGTGATAAAGACACAGAGGAAAGCCGACCAGTAAAAACACAGCCTCTTACGTCATTGGAGCATTTTGTCGACAACATCAAAGAGCCATTCCGGACTCTGAAATCAGGAAGAAGTTAGGTGTTAGCCAGGCTAGTTGGTCTGAGCCTTGCTGTTGAAAAACTAGATTAGTGTTTGACCTTAGATCTATGCAATTGAACAACAGCATAAATAGGCCTAAAAATATTTACATTTTTGCATTTGAAAATCAGAATCCCTGCTGCACTTGGTTTTGAACAGATTACCAGATTACCATCAGTTAGAAAGAGCTACCAGTGATTTGAACAGATTACCAGATTACCATCAATTAGAAAGAGCTACCAGTGATTTGAACAGATTACCAGATTACCATCAGTTAGAAAGAGCTACCAGTGATTTGAACAGATTACCATCAATTAGAAAGAGCTACCAGTGATGTGAACAGATTACCAGATTACCATCAGTTAGAAAGAGCTACCAGTGATTTGAACAGATTACCATCGATTAGAAAGAGCTACCAGTGATTTGAACAGATTACCAGATTACCATCAATTAGAAAGAGCTACCAGTGATTTGAACAGATTACCAGATTACCATCAGTTAGAAAGAGCTAACAGTGATTTGAACAGATTACCATCAATTAGAAAGAGCTACCAGTGATTTGAACAGATTACCAGATTACCATCAATTAGAAAGAGCTACCAGTGATTTGAACAGATTACCAGATTACCATCAGTTAGAAAGAGCTACCAGTGATTTGAACAGATTACCATCAATTAGAAAGAGCTACCAGTGATTTGAACAGATTACCAGATTACCATCAATTAGAAAGAGCTACCGGTGATTTGAACAGATTACCAGATTACCATCAATTAGAAAGAGCTACCAGTGATTTGAACAGATTACCAGATTACCATCAGTTAGAAAGAGCTACCAGTGATTTGAACAGATTACCAGATTACTATCAATTAGAAAGAGCTACCAGTGATTTGAACAGATTACCATCAATTAGAAAGAGCTACCGGTGATTTGAACAGATTACCAGATTACCATCAGTTAGAAAGAGCTACCAGTGATTTGAACAGATTACCATCAGTTAGAAAGAGCTACCAGTGATTTGAACAGATTACCAGATTACCATCAATTAGAAAGAGCTACCGGTGATTTGAACAGATTACCAGATTACCATCAGTTAGAAAGAGCTACCAGTGATTTGAACATATTACCATCAGTTAGAAAGAGCTACCAGTGATTTGAACATATTACCATCAATTAGAAAGAGCTACCAGTGATTTGAACAGATTACCAGATTACCATCAATTAGAGAGAGCTACCAGTGATTTGAACAGATTACCAGATTACCATCAATTAGAGAGAGCTACCAGTGATTTGAACAGATTACCAGATTACCATCAATTAGAGAGAGCTACCAGTGATTTGAACAGATTACCATCAATTAGAAAGAGCTACCAGTGATTTGAACAGATTACCAGATTACCATCAGTTAGAAAGAGCTACCAGTGATTTGAACATATTACCATCAGTTAGAAAGAGCTACCAGTGTTTTGAACAGATTACCATCAGTTAGAAAGAGCTACCAGTGATTTGAACAGATTACCAGATTACCATCAGTTAGAAAGAGCTACCAGTGATTTGAACAGATTACCAGATTACCATCAATTAGAGAGAGCTACCAGTGTTTTGAACAGATTACCATCAGTTAGAAAGAGCTACCAGTGATTTGAACAGATTACCAGATTACCATCAGTTAGAAAGAGCTACCAGTGTTTTGAACAGATTACCATCAGTTAGAAAGAGCTACCAGTGATTTGAACAGATTACCAGATTACCATCAGTTAGAAAGAGCTACCAGTGTTTTGAACAGATTACCATCAGTTAGAAAGAGCTACCAGTGATTTGAACAGATTACCAGATTACCATCAGTTAGAAAGAGCTACCAGTGATTTGAACAGATTACCAGATTACCATCAGTTAGAAAGAGCTACCAGTGATTTGAACATATTACCATCAGTTAGAAAGAGCTACCAGTGATTTGAACATATTACCATCAATTAGAAAGAGCTACCAGTGATTTGAACAGATTACCAGATTACCATCAGTTAGAAAGAGCTACCAGTGATTTGAACATATTACCATCAGTTAGAAAGAGCTACCAGTGATTTGAACAGATTACCATCAGTTAGAAAGAGCTACCGGTGTTTTGAACAGATTACCAGATTACCATCAGTTAGAAAGAGCTACCAGTGATTTGAACATATTACCATCAGTTAGAAAGAGCTACCAGTGATTTGAACAGATTACCATCAGTTAGAAAGAGCTACCGGTGATTTGAACAGATTACCAGATTACCATCAATTAGAAAGAGCTACCGGTGATTTGAACAGATTACCAGATTACCATCAATTAGAAAGAGCTACCAGTGATTTGAACAGATTACCATCAGTTAGAAAGAGCTACCGGTGATTTGAACAGATTACCAGATTACCATCAATTAGAAAGAGCTACCAGTGATTTGAACAGATTACCATCAGTTAGAAAGAGCTACCGGTGATTTGAACAGATTACCAGATTACCATCAATTAGAAAGAGCTACCGGTGATTTGAACAGATTACCAGATTACCATCAGTTAGAAAGAGCTACCAGTGATTTGAACATATTACCATCAGTTAGAAAGAGCTACCAGTGATTTGAACATATTACCATCAATTAGAAAGAGCTACCAGTGATTTGAACAGATTACCAGATTACCATCAGTTAGAAAGAGCTACCAGTGATTTGAACATATTACCATCAGTTAGAAAGAGCTACCAGTGATTTGAACATATTACCATCAATTAGAAAGAGCTACCAGTGATTTGAACAGATTACCAGATTACCATCAATTAGAGAGAGCTACCAGTGATTTGAACAGATTACCAGATTACCATCAATTAGAGAGAGCTACCAGTGATTTGAACAGATTACCAGATTACCATCAATTAGAGAGAGCTACCAGTGATTTGAACAGATTACCATCAATTAGAAAGAGCTACCAGTGATTTGAACAGATTACCAGATTACCATCAATTAGAAAGAGCTACCAGTGATTTGAACATATTACCATCAGTTAGAAAGAGCTACCAGTGTTTTGAACAGATTACCATCAGTTAGAAAGAGCTACCAGTGATTTGAACAGATTACCAGATTACCATCAGTTAGAAAGAGCTACCAGTGATTTGAACAGATTACCAGATTACCATCAATTAGAGAGAGCTACCAGTGTTTTGAACAGATTACCATCAGTTAGAAAGAGCTACCGGTGTTTTGAACAGATTACCATCAGTTAGAAAGAGCTACCAGTGTTTTGAACAGATTACCATCAGTTAGAAAGAGCTACCAGTGATTTGAACAGATTACCAGATTACCATCAGTTAGAAAGAGCTACCAGTGATTTGAACAGATTACCATCAATTAGAAAGAGCTACCAGTGATTTGAACAGATTACCAGATTACCATCAGTTAGAAAGAGCTACCAGTGATTTGAACAGATTACCATCAATTAGAAAGAGCTACCAGTGATTTGAACAGATTACCAGATTACCATCAGTTAGAAAGAGCTACCAGTGATTTGAACATATTACCATCAGTTAGAAAGAGCTACCAGTGATTTGAACATATTACCATCAATTAGAAAGAGCTACCAGTGATTTGAACAGATTACCAGATTACCATCAGTTAGAAAGAGCTACCAGTGATTTGAACATATTACCATCAGTTAGAAAGAGCTACCAGTGATTTGAACAGATTACCATCAGTTAGAAAGAGCTACCAGTGATTTGAACAGATTACCATCAATTAGAAAGAGCTACCTGTGTTTTGAACAGATTACCATCAGTTAGAAAGAGCTACCAGTGTTTTGAACAGATTACCATCAATTAGAAAGAGCTACCAGTGATTTGAACAGATTACCAGATTACCATCAGTTAGAAAGAGCTACCAGTGATTTGAACAGATTACCATCAATTAGAAAGAGCTACCAGTGATTTGAACAGATTACCAGATTACCATCAGTTAGAAAGAGCTACCGATGACGTTGACTGATAGATGAAGGGGAAAACACAAGAAGCACAGAAACAACAAGTGAAAACGAGTCAACTATCCCACTGTGCAAAAACTGGTTGACTCAACGTTGTTTCCACGTCAATTCAACCACAATATTTAATTAGATGACAATGAATCAATGTAGAAAACGGATTGGATTTGCAAAAAATCATCAACGTAAGGGAAATTCATATTTTTTTTCACTAAACTTTTAATCCTTAAAAGAGTATTGACGCACCAGTCTAATGAACATAATTTTAAAAAAAATCCCCATCAAAATCTGTGAGTTTAAAGCTACAGATATCTGCAGTTGAAAGTGGCAGAGCGACAGCGGTGTTGGTCAGACCGTGAGAAGAAAAAATAACCGGTCTTCTGATGATCCTATTTCTGTCTGTAGCGTCTGAACCGTTTGGGATTTAATCTAATATGGAGAGACTCTCACCAGTTTTGCTCTACAACCCCAACAAGTGTCAAGGGACTCTTCGGAAGGTAACCCATACAAATTGATGGAAGCATGGAGTTAATTCTCCGTTTTGGTGACCCATACAAATGAATGGAAGCATGGAGTTAATTCTCCGTTTTGGTGACCCATACAAATGAATGGAAGCATGGAGTTAATTCTCCGTTTTGGTGACCCATACAAATGAATGGAAGCATGGAGTTAATTCTCCGTTTTGGTGACCCATACAAATGAATGGAAGCATGAAGGTAGTTTTGTGTCAACAAAAATAAGGGGTTCAATGTGTCCAAACTAAAATATTTCCTGAGCTTTCTTGAATCTCCGATATACGACAGACACCTCAAAATCTTACTCCTTATTTTTCTTATTATTATTTTTGTAATTTTTTAAATTATTATCATTATATTTTTGTATTATTATCATTATTTTATTTTTTATTATTATTATTATTATTGTTATTTTTATTATTATTTTATTTTTATTTTTTATTATTATTATTATTATTTGTATTATTATTAATTTTTATTATTATTATCATTATTTTTATTATTATTATTAGTAGTATTATTATTTTTAGTATTATTATTATTATTTTATTTTATTTTATTATTATTATTTTATTATTTTTATTATTTTGTGTATTTTTTGCAGTTTTCTGAACGTCTTATTCAATGCATGTCTATGGGCTATAGTAGTAAAGCCCAAATTCAATATTTTATCCTAAAAATAAATATATATATATATTTTTTTATACCGAAAGGGGTCCTAAAATTCTAAATCAAAAAGCTAAATGATCTTTGGTATGACCGTCTTAAAACAATTCCATATGTTAGCTTAGTAGAACCCCCCCCCCCCCCCTCCACCTTCTAACTCAGAACTAACCAAATGTAACTCAAAACTAATCAAATGTAACTCGAAACTAACCAAATGTAACTCAAACCTAGACGTTGCGAAGTGGGATCTTACTGGGGATAGCTAGCGTAGGCTACATCACAAAGCAGGATGAGGTAGCTACTTAACTTTTCAAAATATTCACAACATTCTGCAAGTAATACCTCACACTATGATGTTGATGTTTTTTGCATTTTCTCTTTTATGTATCAATCACATACCTACACACACACACACACACACACACACACACACACACACACACACACACACACACACACACACACACACACACACACACACACACACACACACACACACCCTTCTAATTTCCTAGACAGACAGTCTACCTACATAGGAAATTGGGCCACTTTCTAAGTCTGCCTGAAGGTTCATCAAAATCAAATCACATTTTCTTGGTCACACACACATGGTTAGCAGATGTTAATGGTCACATACACATGGTTAGCAGATGTTAATGGTCACATACACATGGTTAGCAGATGTTATTGGTCATATGGTTAGCAGATGTTATTGGTCACATACACATGGTTAGCAGATGTTAATGGTCACATACACATGGTTAGCAGATGTTAATGGTCACATACACATGGTTAGCAGATGTTATTGGTCACATACACATGGTTAGCAGATGTTAATGGTCACATACACATGGTTAGCAGATGTTATTGGTCACATACACATGGTTATCAGATGTTATTGGTCACATACACATGGTTAGCAGATGTTAATGGTCACATACACATGGTTAGCAGATGTTAATGGTCACATACACATGGTTAGCAGATGTTATTGGTCACATACACATGGTTAGCAGATGTTAATGGTCACATACACATGGTTAGCAGATGTTAATGGTCACATACACATGGTTAGCAGATGTTATTGGTCACGTACACATGGTTAGCAGATGTTATTGGTCACATGGTTAGCAGATGTTATTGGTCACATGGTTGTGTTATTAATCTGCAAAATTGTAATTATTCGCCTACCTCCTCATGCCTTTTGCACACAATGTATATAGACTCCCCTTTTTTTCTACTGTGTTATTGACTTGTTCATTGTTTACTCCATGTGTAACTTTGTGTTGTCTGTTCACACTGCTATGCTTTATCTTGGCCAGGTCGCAGTTGCAAATGAGAACTTGTTCTCAACTAGCCTACCTGGTTAAATAAAGGTGAAATATATATATATTTTTTTTAAATGGTTAGCAGATGTTATTGGTCATATGGTTAGCAGATGTTATTGGTCACATACACATGGTTAGCAGATGTTATTGGTCACATACACATGGTTAGCAGATGTTAATGGTCACATGGTTAGCAGATGTTAATGGTCACATGGTTATCAGATGTTAATGGTCACACACACATGGTTAGCGGATGTTAATGCGAGTGTAGCGAAATGCTCGTGCATCTAGTTCCGACAGTGAAGTAATACCTAACGAGTAATCTAACAAATTCACAACAACTATCTTATACACACAAATCTAAAGGGATGAATAAGAATATGTACATATAAATATATGGATGAGCGATGGCTGTGCGGCATAGGCAAGGTGCAATAGATGGTGTAGAGTACAGTATATACATATGATATGAGTAATGTAGGATATGTAAACATTATTAAAGTGGCATTGTTTAAAGTTACTAGTGATATATTTATTTAAGTGGCCAGTGATTGGGTCTCAATGTAGGCAGCAGCCTCTAATGTGCTAGTGATGGCTGTTTAGCAGTCTGATGGCCTTGAAATAGAAGCTGTTTTTCAATCTCTCGGTCCCAGCTTTCTACACCTGTACTGACCTCGCCTTCTGGATGGTAGTGGTGTGAACAGGCAGTGGCTCGGGTGGTTGTTGATCTTTTTGTCTTTCCTGTGAAATCGGGTGCTGTAGGTGTCTAAGTAAATCAGCTTGGGTGACCTCCCTTTCCCAGAATTCCATGGGAGTCGTCCCATTATGCACTAGGCTAGGGCCTAGGCTGTTATTTTTCCGCAGGGTTGCCAGGCTGGCGGTGTTCAGAATGCCTTTGTTATGTAAAAGCCCTGAGAATCAGCCCTGAGCCCAAACCGCAGTGGGGAGAGGAGGGCTATCTCCAATGTTCCCTCTAAACTGCAGGTGCACTGGGCCCTCTCAGACCAGCACGAGATTGAACTTCACTCAACTTTCTAGAGTTTTCTCCCTTTAGTTAACACTATCAACATGTCCCTTCACTGTGGGAATTGTGATCGAATCAAGGCAATATTAGACACTTTCAATGTAACATACCTGAAACTAAACTAACTATGCAAGACTTAGTATATAAACTAACTATGCAAGATATTTTGTTGTAGGCAGAACACATCGTTGTAGGATTCTATTGCATTGACAGGCACGACTCAGGCCCATACTCTACACAGACCTGTGTGCCAGAACCATTATTAGCCCAGTTATAGATCATTTGTAGTCAACAATGGGGGAGGGATTGCTTCCTACAAAAGCATAAAACGTTGACATTTCTAGACATCGTTGAAAAGCCAGAAAGGTAAAGAGCTTTATTTTCTTAAAGGGGCAGCGTTGTATTTTGAGACACGCTTGAATAAGCTAAGTAGCCAATAGGCAGAAGGTAACATAATTTGCCTGATTCTCTGTAATAATGGTATAGAAATGATGATGTGTTTTATTGTGTAAAGTGGTTTCTTACCTAAAGCAACACAACAACATTTTCAGTCACTTCCTTGTCTGGAGGATAAGTGGATGGACAGGTTAATGTCAAGTCCTGCATGTTTTTGTTTTTTTTAAGTCTCATGGAACGCAGGCCTTACATTGAACACCACACATTGGCTGCTACTGTAGACTGAAATTGGTAGGTCAAAAATCTCTTCCCAACTATTTTGCAATCTATATGGTACGGCTGTCAATTTTTTGGTCCATAAATGAAACTTGTACACTTCTTTATTTATCACAGTTGTCTTTAACCAATTATGGTCTTTAATGCAGGACCGACAGACAAATTCCTTACTTTTTCACCCTTCCACTTTCCTTTTCCATTTTTGCAGTAATGTTGCAATTAGTTGGTTGTTATTTCGGGTAGAGCAGACATTTCCATATGTTTCTGTTAGCTGCATGTGTGACATAACTCCACCAGTCCTATTTATGATATCATTCATGAAGATTAGACTTTTTATACTACCAGAAAAGCCTACCATCAAAAACACTTGATGAAAATGCACCCCATAACATTTTAACACGGAAATAACCAGTTTATCATTCAGCCTGGCACATGAACTAAAACGCAAAATGACACCGGATTCAAAACTTCAAATTGTTCTATTTAAATGATTATACAAAATTCTTGCAACCAGTAGAATGTTATATATATGGGGGATACAACCTTCCCAGCTCTGCAGATTTTGCTGTGAGGAGGCAGAGTCATTAGATCATTTATTTTGGTACTGTCCGTATGTAGCTAATTTTTGGTCCCAGGTCCAGGAATGACTGAAGAACTACAACATTGACCTGGAGCTAACACTGCAGATAACAATACTGGGTGATTGGAAAAGTCATAGTCAAAATCGATCAATAATATCATAATTATTTAAAAAAAAAAAATATTTTCAATTTACAATCTGTAGAAACAATGAGAATAGAAAGGTTCAGTACTTTTGTGAAACATCACAACACAGATGAAAAATATATGGCATATAGAAATCCTATTTATGGATGGTGTTAAGAGATAGATGGGAGGGGTTGAATGGAGCTGAAGGGTGGGACTGGATGGTGTTTAGAGATAGATGGGAGGGGTTGAATGGAGCTGAAGGGTGGGACTGGATGGTGTTAAGAGATAGATGGGAGGGGTTGAATGGAGCTGAAGGGTGGGACTGGATGGTGTTAAGAGATAGATGGGAGGGGTTGAATGGAGCTGAAGGGTGGGACTGGATGGTGTTTAGAGATAGATGGGAGGGTTGAATGGAGCTGAAGGGTGGGACTAATAACAACAGATTATAACAAGATAACTAATGTAAAACATACTGTGTTTTACTGAAATCAAACCGGATGGCCGTAGGGTAGATGGTTGAGGGTAGAGGAAGGACATCAGTAATAGATGGGAGAGGTTGAGGGTAGAGGAAGGACATCAGAAATATATGGGAGAGGTTGAGGGTAGAGGAAGGACATCAGTAATAGATGGTTGAGGGTAGAGGAAGGACATCAGTAATAGATGGTTGAGGGTAGAGGAAGGACATCAGTAATAGATGGTTGAGGGTAGAGGAAGGACATCAGTAATAGATGGTTGAGGGTAGAGGAAGGACATCAGTAATAGATGGTTGAGGGTAGAGGAAGGACATCAGTAATAGATGGTTGAGGGTAGAGGAAGGACATCAGTAATAGATGGTTGAGGTTAGAGGAAGGACATCAGTAATAGATGGTTGAGGGTAGAGGAAGGACATCAGTAATATATGGTTGAGGGTAGAGGAAGGACATCAGTAATAGATGGTTGAGGGTAGAGGAAGGACATCAGTAATAGATGGTTGAGGGTAGAGGAAGGACATCAGTAATAGATGGTTGAGGGTAGAGGAAGGACATCAGTAATAGATGGTTGAGGGTAGAGGAAGGACATCAGTAATAGATGGTTGAGGGTAGAGGAAGGACATCAGTAATAGATGGTTGAGGGTAGAGGAAGGACATCAGTAATAGATGGTTGAGGGTAGAGGAAGGACATCAGTAATAGATGGGAGAGGTTGAGGGTAGAGGAAGGACATCAGTAATAGATGGTTGAGGGTAGAGGAAGGACATCAGTAATATATGGTTGAGGGTAGAGGAAGGACATCAGTAAATATGGTTGAGGGTAGAGGAAGGACATCAGTAATAGATGGTTGAGGGTAGAGGAAGGACATCAGTAATAGATGGGAGAGGTTGAGGGTAGAGGAAGGACATCAGAAATAGATGGGAGAGGTTGAGGGTAGAGGAAGGACATCAGTAATAGATGATTGAGGGTAGAGGAAGGACATCAGTAATAGATGGGAGAGGTTGAGGGTAGAGGAAGGACATCAGTAACAGATGATTGAGGGTAGAGGAAGGACATCAGTAATAGATGGTTGAGGGTAGAGGAAGGACATCAGTAATAGATGGTTGAGGGTAGAGGAAGGACATCAGTAATAGATGGTTGAGGTTAGAGGAAGGACATCAGTAATAGATGGTTGAGGGTAGAGGAAGGACATCAGTAATAGATGGGAAAGGTTGAGGGTAGAGGAAGGACATCAGTAATAGATGGTTGAGGGTAGAGGAAGGACATCAGTAATAGATGGTTGAGGGTAGAGGAAGGACATCAGTAATAGAGGAAGGACAGGAGTAAAAACAAACTAAATATAACTATTGTAAAATAGATTGTGTCCATAAAATGTATATAGTATGTATAAGCTGGACGTACAGGCCCAAGTGTTGTTGTCCATTAGTTTACTCCAATTAGGGGAGGGGTTGTGTCATGTGTGCTCTCTCTCCGGCCTCTAGGTCACCAGGCTGTTCGTTCTGGCGCACACCTGTCACCATCGTTACGCGCATAATGACACACACCTGGACTCCATCACCTCCTTGATGAGCTGCCCTTTATGTGTCCCTCCCTTTGGTTCCTTCCCCAGTCGTCATTGTTCCTGTTTCTGTTTCATGTTGGTGCGCTGTTCGTGGTTCTTGTTGTATTTGTTTGTTTGTTTGTTAAAGGTATTCACTCCCTGAACTTGCTTCCCGACACCGAACATCCTTAAAGGTGGTTAGAAAGTAATAGACAAAAATATATTTAGAGCAAAGATATATATATATAAAAATATATTTAAAGCAAAGATATATATATATAAATATATATTTAAAAAAATATATATACATATAAATATATAAAGATGTATGTATGTATGTATGTATGTATGTATGTATGTATGTATGTATGTATGTATTTGCAAAAAGATAAATTGGGAATTGGAAGTGATTCAGACTATTACATTGATGGACACTACAATCTATCTGCAGTATTAAAGCTGATCTACCCCATAAAAAAATCAAATTATAATCCCTGTTTATGGTAGTCTAGTGGGTCATCCACACTCCACCCTCCCCTGAGAGAGAGTTCTTCCAGTCCAGTGGCTTGTGTTCACGGTCTGCTCAACCCCTCTCTACAAGCTGGCCTGCCACTCTGGCTTTCCTTCAAAAGAGAGGTCTCTCCTTCTCTCTCTCGCTCTCTCAATTTAGTTCAATTCAATGGGCTTTATTGGCATGGGAAACACATGTTTACATTGCTAAAGCAAGTGAAATAGATAATAAACAAAGTGAAATAAATAATGCAAAATTAATAGTAAACAGTCTCATTCCTCTGTCTCTCTGTCTCTCTCTCGCTCTCTCTCCCTCTCTCTCTTTCCTCTCTCTCTCAGCCTCTCTCTCTCTTCTATCCTCTCTCTTTCCTCTCTCCTCTCTCTCTCTCTCTCTCCTCTCTCTCTCTCTTTCTCTCTCCTCTCTCTCTCTCTCTCTCTCTCTATCTCTCTCTTTCTCTTTGCTTATCTTTCCCCTCTCTCTCTTTTACTATCTCTCCTCCTCATATCCTTATCATGCCTCCAGATCTTTCTTCTGATGTGTCTCCCAAAATTACCTTTAATCAACGACCTCCAATGAAATAGCTGTTGTTGTTATTGTTTGACTATCAGTCAGTCATTCATGTCTACTTCTCATTTTCCCATTGGATGACTCTTTCTCCACCTGATGGTTGCCGGGGCAACAGAACAGAACAGAGCAGAGCAGAATGGAGCTGGCTGGAGTCGTGTTGTGTGTAACGTTGAGTAGCTCTGTCACGCCCCCAGCAGCACTGTCAACACCGCATCCAGGCATAGAACACACACACAATCAGTGTTACACACACTCACACACACAATTAGTGTTACACACACACACACACACACACACACACAAACACACACACACAGACACACACACACTCACACACGCACACGCACACAATCAGTGTTACACACACTCACACACACAATTAGTGTCACACACACACACACACACACACAAACACACACACAATTAGTGTTACGCACACACACACAATCAGTGTTACACATACAGGGATGGGATGGAGTACTGTGGGATGTACAGTAGGAGGAGGCAGCCTTACTGCAGCATGAGAGCAGAACAGGAGCAGCACAGTACAGCAGTCCACACTTGAACATCCCCCTCCCACACACACCCCCACGGCTCGCTCCCTCTCTCAGCATCTGTGCTGCTTCTATCTATCTATCTATCTATCTATCTATCTATCTATCTATCTGTCTCTCTCTCTGTCTCTCTCTCTATCTCTCTCCTCTCTATCTCTCCCTCTCCCTCTCTCCCTCTCTCTCTATCTCTCCCTCTCGCTCTATCTCTCTCTCTTACTTCGAGGCTCCCTGACTCTACCTCTGCAGTCTGCTCCAGCTCCACCGTGCTGTGCTGGTCTCTTCTTTCTTGACTGAACCAGCCAGGGAAGATGTCGTCCAACCCGTCCCCAGGAGCAGGGTCTGGACCCGGGGCCAAACCCAAATCCCAGTCCCCCTTCAGGAAGAGGGGCAGCCTGCAGTACTCATCCAGCCCATGTAAGGAGAGGGAAGAGGGGATGGGGATGGAGGGGTAGTGGGTAGTTTATATACCATGTTATCTGTGACTGAGTGTGTTGTGTATGTATGATTGATGAGAGGATGCAGGTTATTCTCATTAAGATCAAATCTATTTTACTGTTGTCAGTTACTTAATTACCTTGCAGGATTATGTCCTGCTTACATCGAAGCGTTCAGTCCATTTAGTTGGTTGTAGGGAATATGATGAAGGCAGAGTTTCCATGACAACGTTTTTCCTCTAATAGTTTGGGGAGCTCGACACCTGTTGATCGAGGGGAAAGGAGCAGAATTTTCTCAACTAAATATTTAGTATCCCAAAAAAAAGCACCATGGATTCCTTGCGTTCAGTGATTTTCATTTTTGCTAGATGGTTCTTTAGAAGTAAATATAGAATTGTTGTCGTTTTTGCTTATCGTTAGTTTTCCACAAAACGGTGAGATTCAAGCCAGACTCGATCCGTATTCTACGCTTGGATAATTCAGTGGACCCAGAGGCAGTCTCTCTGTGATGGAGTGAAATATGCTGTAACCTTGCTGCACCAGTGATTCTGTGATCCTCGTTGATCCCTATAACTGAACGAGAGGATTAACTGTGCTGTATCACTATATGCACAGTACGCCAACTGTACGCCAATCACACCGGCATCACCGCTACAGAACAGAGGATCTATCTGACATCTTCTGAGATCTAGAACCCTAGATATCACAGGAGGTTGGCGGCACCTTAATTGGAGAGGACGAGTTTGTGGTATGAGTGGAATGGTATCTAAATCATCACCTGGTTACCACCCGGTTACCACTTGGTTTCCACCTAGTTTCCACCTGGTTACCACTTGGTTTCCACCTAGTTTCCACCCGGTTACCACTTGGTTTCCACCTAGTTTCCACCTGGTTACCACTTGGTTTCCACCTGGTTACCACTTGGTTTCCACCTAGTTTCCACCTGGTTACCACTTGATTTCCACCTAGTTTCCACCTGGTTAACCCTTGGTTTCCACCTAGTTTCCACCTGGTTACCACTTGATTTCCACCTAGTTTCCACTTGGTTACCACTTGGTTTCCACCTAGTTTCCACCTGGTTACCACTTGGTTTCCACCTAGTTTCCACCTGGTTACCACTTGATTTCCACCTAGTTTCCACCTGGTTACCACTTGATTTCCACCTAGTTACCACTTGGTTACCACTTGATTTCCACCTAGTTTCCACCTGGTTACCACTTGGTTTCCACCTAGTTTCCACCTGGTTACCACTTGATTTCCACCTAGTTTCCACCTGGTTACCTCTTGGTTTCCACCTGGTTACCACTTGATTTCCACCTAGTTTCCACCTGGTTACCACTTGATTTCCAACTAGTTTCCACTTGGTTACCACTTGGTTTCCACCTAGTTTCCACCTGGTTACCACTTGGTTTCCACCTAGTTTCCACCTGGTTACCACTTGATTTCCACCTAGTTTCCACCTGGTTACCACTTGGTTTCCACCTGGTTACCACTTGGTTTCCACCTAGTTTCCACCTGGTTACCACTTGATTTCCACCTAGTTTCCACCTGGTTACCACTTGGTTTCCACCTGGTTACCACTTGGTTTCCACCTAGTTTCCACCTGGTTACCACTTAATTTCCACTTAGTTTCCACCTGGTTACCACTTGATTTCCACCTAGTTTCCACCTGGTTACCACTTGATTTCCACCTAGTTTCCACCTGGTTACCACTTGGTTTCCACCCAGTTTCCACCTGGTTACCACTTGGTTTCCACCTCGTTTCCACCTGGTTACCACTTGATTTCCACCTAGTTTCCACCTGGTTACCACTTGGTTTCCACCTAGTTTCCACCTGGTTACCACTTGATTTCCACCTAGTTTCCACCTGGTTACCACTTGATTTCCACCTAGTTTCCACCTGGTTACCACCTGGTTACCACTTGGTTTCCACCCAGTTTCCACCTGGTTACCACTTGGTTTCCACCGAGTTTCCACCTGGTTACCACTTGATTTCCACCTAGTTTCCACCTGGTTACCACTTGGTTTCCACCTAGTTTCCACCTGGTTACCACTTGATTTCCACCTAGTTTCCACCTGGTTACCACTTGGTTTCCACCCAGTTACCACCCGGTTACCACTTGATTTCCACCTAGTTTCCACCTGGTTACCACTTGATTTCCACCTAGTTTCCACCTGGTTACCACCTGGTTACCACTTGGTTTCCACCCAGTTTCCACCTGGTTACCACTTGGTTTCCACCTAGTTTCCACCTGGTTACCACTTGGTTTCCACCTAGTTTCCGCCTGGTTACCACTTGATTTCCACTTAGTTTCCACCTGGTTACCACTTGGTTTCCACCTAGTTTCCACCTGGTTACCACTTGATTTCCACCTAGTTTCCACCTGGTTACCACTTGATTTCCACCTAGTTTCCACCTGGTTACCACCTGGTTACCACTTGGTTTCCACCCAGTTTCCACCTGGTTACCACTTGGTTTCCACCGAGTTTCCACCTGGTTACCACTTGATTTCCACCTAGTTTCCACCTGGTTACCACTTGGTTTCCACCTAGTTTCCACCTGGTTACCACTTGGTTTCCACCTAGTTTCCGCCTGGTTACCACTTGATTTCCACCTAGTTTCCACCTGGTTACCACTTGGTTTCCACCTAGTTTCCACCTGGTTACCACTTGATTTCCACCTAGTTTCCACCTGGTTACCACTTGATTTCCACCTAGTTTCCACCTGGTTACCACCTGGTTACCACTTGGTTTCCACCCAGTTTCCACCTGGTTACCACTTGGTTTCCACCGAGTTTCCACCTGGTTACCACTTGATTTCCACCTAGTTTCCACCTGGTTACCACTTGGTTTCCACCTAGTTTCCACCTGGTTACCACTTGATTTCCACCTAGTTTCCACCTGGTTACCACTTGGTTTCCACCCAGTTACCACCCGGTTACCACTTGATTTCCACCTAGTTTCCACCTGGTTACCACTTGATTTCCACCTAGTTTCCACCTGGTTACCACCTGGTTACCACTTGGTTTCCACCCAGTTTCCACCTGGTTACCACTTGATTTCCACCTAGTTTCCACCTGGTTACCACTTGGTTTCCACCAAGTTACCACCCGGTTACCACTTGGTTTCCACCTAGTTTCCACCTGGTTACCACTTGGTTTCCACCTAGTTTCCACCTGGTTACCACCTGGTCTACATTCGCTCCGTTCCAGGCCGTTATTAAATAGAAGATCTAGAATGGAAAGGTAGAATGATCAGAGCGGTTAGTGGTTAGAGCGTTGGACTAGTAACCTGAAGGTTGAAAGTTCAAACCCCCGAGCTGACAAGGTACAAATCTGTCGTTCTGCCCCTGAACAGGCATTTAACCCACTGTTCCCTGGTAGGCAGTCATTGAAAATAAGAATTTGTTCTTAACTGACTTGCCTGGTTAAATAAAGGTTTAAAAAAAATATATATAAAATAAAATGATAGAACAGTATATAATAGATAAAACATAGAATGGTGTCTTAGACTATTACTTGGTGAAAGATGCACCACCCTAATCTGCTTAATTCCTGCATATTCTTCCTGCAGTTTCAGTGGGGAAAAAACACAGTTCAGTTATTTCTTGAAAATGTTATGCAAATGAGGAATAGCACATTCCTGTTGTGAATGTGTCAGGAGGAAGGTAGCTGACAGAGGCTGACATGCACTGATGGCCATTTTGAATTCTGGGTAAAAAAAAAAACATTTTAAAAAACACAATATTTTCATTATATTCAACATGCAACTCAAGAGCTGGTGACTATAAGGTTCTATCTGCAACAAGACCATTCTGACACAGTAGGCTTTAAAGTTGTGAACCCTCATTGGTTTGAATAGTGTTTTAATAGTGTCGGCAACATTTATTATTTTTCTTGTGTTCTTTTGAACATGAATTGGCACATTTAGATTTCTATATAGGTAGAGAACATTGAACAGAACAATGCTGTGTCAACAACTCAACTGAGTGGGCCGTGTGCCTCTCCAGTCCCAGGCCATGTGTTATTATTAACACCTAGCCCAGTAGCCAACAACACATCAGATGTCAAAACGCCACTACCGTTTAGATAATTGGAATTTTGTGATCTGTTTACATAACGTGTTATGAAATAAACACATTTATCATTAAAAAAAAAGCAGAGCATTTACGTCTGTGCAAGAATTAATTTGCTTAAAGGGTAGGTAGAATAAACGTAATCACACGTAACATATGGACTTGCACTAGAATACGCATGAAAAGTCCCAATGCAAAATTACATCTCACTTTTCAATTTTTAGAGTATTTACATTCAAACTGATCAGAATTCCGAAGAATGCCGAAATCCTGCCGGAAAAAAAAAACTATTTGCTGGCGTGTGACGTAATGTGGAGGACCCAGCAAGCCAGCCTATTCCTTATAACAGTCAACTTCAAATGTACAATGGCTTTTATTATTTTTCTTTTTTCACTTCCTGTGTTGTCAAGATGCAGCTTCACTCCCTGTGTTGTCAAGACACAGATTCACTCCCTGTGTTGTCAAGACACAGATTCACTCCCTGTGTTGTCAAGACACAGATTCACTCCCTGTGTTGTCAAGATGCAGCTTCACTCCCTGTGTTGTCAAGATGCAGCATCACTTCCTGTGTTGTCAACATGCAGCATCACTTCCTGTGTTGTCAATATACAGCATCACTTCCTGTATTGTCAATATGCAGCATCACTTCCTGTATTGTCAATATACAGCATCACTTCCTGTGTTGTCAATATGCAGCATCACTTCCTGTATTGTCAATATGCAGCATCACTTCCTGTGTTGTCAAGACGCAGCTTGGAAAGAAGGGGGAGAAAAGGAGAGTAAAGTTGTCGGTCTGTCTGTCTGTCTGTCACACAAGCCTCTTCAGTAGTCTCTTGTCACTAGTCTTGGAGAAAGTACTAAATTGTCATTTTTGAGTATAAGTAAAGATACCTTAATAGAAAATGATTCAAGTAAAATACTACTTGAGTAAAAGTCTAAAAGTACCTGTTTTAGGCCTCCTGAGTGTCGCAGCGATCTAAGGCACTGCATTGAAGTGCTAGAGGTGTCACTACAAACCCAGGATCGATCCCGGGTTGTATCACAACCAGCTGTGATCAGGAGTGCAAAATGGTCAGGGGAGGGTTTGGCCAGTGGTGCTCATCGCTCTCTAGCAACTCCTTGTGGCGGGCGGATGCCTGCAGGCTGACCTCAGTCGTCAGTTGAACTAGCGACCCACCTCGTCGCCAGCCAGTGAAACTGCAGGGCGGCAAATTTAAAACAACAGAAATCCCATAATTAAAATTCCTCAAACATACAAGTATTTTACACCATTTTAAAGATACACTTGTTGTAAATCCAGCCAAAGTGTCCGATTTCAAAAAGGCTTTATGACGAAAGCACAGCAAACGATCATGTTAGGTCAGTACCTAGTCACAGAAAAACACAGCCATTTTTCCAGCCAAAGAGAGGAGTCATAAAAAGCAGAAATAGAGATAAAATGAATCACTAACCTTTGATGATCTTCATCAGATGACACTCATAGGACTTCATGTTACACAATACATGTATGTTTTGTTTGGTAAAGTTCATATTTATATCCAAAAATCTCAGTTTACATTGGCGCGTTATTTTCAGTAGTTCCAAAACATCCGGTGATTTTGCAGAGAGCCACATCAATTTACAGAAATACTCATAATAAACATTGCTAAAAGATACAAGTGTTATGCATGGAATTTTAGATCCACTTCTCCTTTATGCAACCGCTGTGTCAGATTTCAAAAAAACTTTATGAAAAAAGCACACCATGCAATAATCTGAGTACAGCGCTCAGAGACCAAAACAACCCAAACAGATATCCGCCATGTTGTGTAGTCAACAGAAGTCAGAAATAGCATCATAAATATTCACTTACCTTTGATGAGCTTCATCAGAATGCACTCCCAGGAATCCCAGTTCCACAATAAATGTTTGATTTGTTCGATAAAGTCCATAATTTATGTCCAAATATCTCCTTTTTGTTCGCGCGTTTAGCCCAGTAATCAAAATTCATGAGGCGTGTTCACTAGGTGCAGACGAAAAGTCAAAAGTTTCCGTTACAGTCCGTACAAACATGTCAAACGATGTAAAGATTCAATCTTGAGGATGTTTTTAACATAAATCTTCAATCATGTTCCAACCAGAGAATTCCTTTGTCTTTAGAATTGCAATGGAACGCAAGCTAACTCTCACTTGAACGCGCGTGGTCAGCTCATGACTCTCTGGCAGACCTCTGACTCAATCCCCTCTCATTCGCCCCCACTTCACAGTAGAAGCATCAAACAAAGCTCTAATGACTGTTGACATCTAGTGGAAGCCGTAGGAAGTGCAATATGACCCCATAGACACTGTATATTCAATAGGCAAAGAGTTTGAAAAACTACAAACCTCAGATTTCCCACTTCCTGGTTGGATTTTTTCTCTGGTTTTTGCCTCAGGTTTTTCGCCTGCCATCTGAGTTCTGTTATACTCACAAACATCATTCAAACAGTTCTAGAAACTTCAGAGTTTACTAATCTACTAAATCTACTAATTATATGCATATTATAGCTTTTATGGCTGAGTAGCAGGCAGTTTAATTTGGGCACGCTTTTCATCCAAAATTCCCAATGCTGCCCCCTACCCTAGAGAAGTTAAGAGTGCGAATGTTAAGAAGCGCGGTTTGGCGGGTCATGTTTCGGAGGACGCATGACTCGATCTTTGCCTCCCGAGCCTGTTGGG